>NC_090934.1:1159540189-1159843220 GCF_040938575.1 Ambystoma mexicanum
GGGAAGCAGTTGGATATCACATCTCATGCTATAGGAAGGGTCTCAAGATTGAAATGGGAAGGATTTGGATATCACATCTCTTGCTATAGGAAGGGTCTCAGGTTTTTTTATTAGAAACATTGAGATATCACATCTCATGCTATAGGAAGGGTTTCAGGATTGGAATGGGAAGGATTTGGATATCACATCTCATGCTAAAGGAAGGGTCTCAGGTTTGGAAGGGGAAGGATTTGGATATCATATCTCATGTTATAGGGCGGGTCCCAGGTTTGGTATTAGAAGCATTGAGATATCACATCTCATGGTATAGGAAGGGTCTCAGGATTGGAATAGGAAGGAGTTGGATATCACATCTCATCCAATAGGAAGGGTTTCAGGTTTGGAATGGGAAGGAATTGGATATCACATCATGTTATAGGAAGGATCTCACGATTGGAATGGGAAGGATTTGGATATCCCTTCTCATGCTATAGGAAGTGTCTCACGTTGGAATGGGAAGGAGTTGGATATCACATCTCGTTATAGGAAGGGTCTCAGGATTGGAATGGGAAGGATTTGGATATCACATCTCTTGCTATAGGAAGGGTCTCAGGTTTTTTATTAGAAACATTGAGCTATCACATCTCATGCTATAGGAAGGGTTTCAGGATTGGAATCGGAAGGATTTGGATATCACATCTCATGCTAAAGGAAGGGTCTCAGGTTTGGAAGGGGAAGGATTTGGATATCACATCTCATGTTATAGGACGGGTCCCAGGTTTGGTATTAGAAGCATTGAGATATCACATCTCATGCTATAGGAGGAGTCTCAGGATTGGAATGGGAAGGAGTTGGATATCACGTCTCATGTTATAGGAAGGGTCTCAGGATTGGAATGGCAAGGAGTTGGATATCACATCTCATGCTATAGGGAGGGTCTCAGGTTTGATATTAGAAGCATTGAGATATCACATCTCATGCTATCGGAAGGGTCTCAGGATTGGAATGGGAAGGAGTTGGATATCACATATGCTAAAGGAAAGGTCTCAGGTTTGGAAGGGGAAAGATTTGGATCTCACATCTCATGTTTTAGGACGGGTCTCGGGTTTGGTATTAGATGCCTTGAGATATCACATCTCATGGTATAATAAGGGTCTCAGGATTGGAATGGGAAGGAGTTCGATATCACATCTCAAGCTATCTCAGGATTGGAATGGGAAGGAGTTTGATATCACATCTCGAGCTATGGGAAGGGTCTCAGGTTTGGGTAGGGAAGGATTCGGATTTCACATCTCGTTATAGGATGGTTCTCATGTTTGTGTTTAGAAGCATTGAGATATCAAATCTCATGCTATTGGAAGGGTCTCAGGTTTGGAATGGGAAGGAGTTGGATATCACATCTCATGTTATAGGAAGGATCTCAGGTTTGGTATTAGAAGCATTGAGATATCACATCTCATGCTATAGGAAGGGTCTCAGGATTGGTATGTGAAGGATTTGGATATCACATCATACTAAAGTTAGGGTCTCAGGTTTGGTATAAGCATTGAGATATCACATCTCTGCTATCGGAAGGGTCTCAGGATTGGATTGGGAAGGAGTTGGATATCCCTTCTCATGCTATAGGAAGGGTCTCAGGTTGGAATGGGAAGGAGTTGGATATCACATCTCATGCTTTAGGAAGGGTCTCAAGATTGATATGGGAAGGTTTTGGATAGCACATCTCTTGCTATAGGAAGGGTCTCAGGTTTTTTATTAGAAACATTGAGATATCACATCTCATGCTATAGGAAGGGTTTCAGGATTGGAATGGGAAGGCTTTGGATATCACATCTCATGCTAAAGGAAGGGTCTCAGGTTTGGAAGGGGAAGGATTTGGATATCATATCTCATGTTATAGGGCGGGTCCCAGGTTTGGTATTAGAAGCATTGAGATATCACATCTCATGGTATAGGAAGGGTCTCAGGATTGGAATGGGAAGGAGTTGGATATCACATCTCATCCAATAGGAAGGGTCTCAGGTTTGGAATGGGAAGGAATTGGATATCACATCATGTTATAGGAAGGATCTCAGGATTGGAATGGGAAGGATTTGGATATCCCTTCTCATGCTATAGGAAGTGTCTCAGGTTGGAATGGGAAGGAGTTGGATATCACATCTCGTTATAGGAAGGGTCTCAGGATTGGAATGGGAAGGAGTTTGATATCACATCTCGAGCTATAGGAAGGGTCTCAGGTTTGGGAAGGGAAGGATTCGGATTTCACATCTCGTTATAGGATGGTTCTCATGTTTGTTTTTAGAAGCATTGAGATATCAAATCTCATGCTATTGGAAGGGTCTCAGGTTTGGAATGGGAAGGAGTTGGATATCACATCTCATGTTATAGGAAGGATCTCAGGTTTGGTATTAGAAGCATTGAGATATCACATCTCATGCTATAGGAAGGGTTTCAGGATTGGAATGGGAAGGATTGGATATCACATCTCATGCTAAAGGAAGGGTCTCAGGTTTGGAAGGGGAAGGATTTGGATATCATATCTCATGTTGTAGGGCGGGTCCCATGTTTGGTATTAGAAGCATTGAGATATCACATCTCATGCTATAGGAGGAGTCTCAGGATTGGAATGGGAAGGAGTTGGATATCACGTCTCATGTTATAGGAAGGGTCTCAGAATTGGAATGGCAAGGAGTTGGATATCACATCTCATGCTAAAGGAAGGGTCTCAGGTTTGATAGAAGCATTGAGATATCACATCTCATGCTATAGGAAGGAACTCAGGATTGCAATGGGAAGGAGTTGGATATCACATCTCATGCCATAGGATGGGTCATCAGGTTTGGTATAAGCATTGAGATATCACATCTCTGCTATCGGAAGGGTCTCAGGATAGGAATGGGAAGGACTTAGATATCACATTTCATACTATAGGGAGGGTCTCAGTTTTGATATTAGAAGCATTGAGCTATCACATCTCATGCTATCGGAAGGGTCTCAGGATTGGAATGGGATGGAGTTGGATATCACATCTCAAGCTATCTCGGGATTGGAATGGGAAGGAGTTTGATATCACATCTCAAGCTATAGGAAGGGTCTCAGGTTTGGAAGGGGAAGGATTTGGATCTCACATCTCATGTTTTAGGACGGGTCTCAGGTTTGGTATTAGAAGCATTGAGATATCACATCTCATGGTATAGGAAGGGTCTCAGGATTGGAATGGGAAGGAGTTGGCTATCACATCTCAAGCTATCTCAGGATTGGAATGGGAAGGAGTTTGATATCACATCTCAAGCTATAGGAAGGGTCTCAGGTTTGGAAAGGGAAGTATTTGGATTTCACATCTCATGTTATAGGATGGTTCTCATGTTTGGTTTTAGTAGCATTGAGATATCACATCTCATGCTATCGGAAGGGTCTCAGGTTTGGAAAGGGAAGGATTTGGAGTTCACATGTTATAGGATGGTTCTCAGGTTTGGATTTAGAAGAATTAAGATATAACATCTCATGCTATAGGAAGGGTCTCAGGTTTGGAATGGGAAGGAGTTGATATCACATCTCATGCTAAAGGAAAGGTCTCAGGTTTGGAAGGGGAAGGATTTGGATCTCACATCTCATGTTTTAGGACGGGTCTCAGGTTTGGTATTAGAAGCATTGAAATATCACATCTCATGGTATAGGAAGGGTCTCAGGATTGGAATGGGAAGGAGTTGGATAACACATTGAATGGGAAGGAGTTTGATATCACATCTCAAGCTATAGGAAGGGTCTCAGGTTTGGAAAGGGAATGATTTGGATTTCACATCTCATGTTATAGGATGGTTCTCATGTTTGGTTTTAGAAGCATTGAGATATCACATCTCATGCTATCGGAAGGGTCTCAGGTTTGGAATGGGAAGTAGTTTGATATCACATCTCATGTTATAGGAAGGATCTCAGGTTTGGTATTAGAAGCATTGAGATATCACATCTCATGCTATAGGAAGGGTCTCAGGATTGGAATCGGAAGGAGTTCTATATGACATCTCATGCCATAGGAAGGGTCTCAGGTTTGGTATAAGCATTGAGATATCACATCTCTGCTATCGGAAGGGTCTCAGGATTGGAATGGGAAGGAGTTGGATATCCCATCTTGTTATAGGAAGGGTCTCAGGTTTGGTATTAGAAGCATTGAGATATCACATCTCATGCTATAGGACGGGTCCCAGGTTTGGTATTAGAACCATTGAGATATCACATCTCATGCTATAGGAGGAGTCTCAGGATTGGAATGGGAAGGAGTTGGATATCACGTCTCATGTTATAGGAAGGGTCTCAGGATTGGAATGGCAAGGAGTTGGATATCACATCTCATGCTAAAGGAAGGGTCTCAGGATTGGAATGGGAAGGAGTTGATATAACATCTCATGCTAAAGGAAAGGTCTCAGGTTTGGAAGGGGAAGGATTTGGATCTCACATCTCATGTTTTAGGACGGGTCTCAGGTTTGGTATTAGAAGCCTTGAGCTATCACATCTCATGGTATAATAAGGGTCTCAGGATTGGAATGGGAAGGAGTTGGATATCACATCTCAAACTATCTCAGGATTGGAATGGGAAGGAGTTTGATATCACATCTCGAGCTATAGGAAGGGTCTCAGGTTTGGGAAGGGAAGGATTCGGATTTCACATCTCGTTATAGGATGGTTCTCATGATTGTTTTTAGAAGCATTGAGATATCAAATCTCATGCTATTGGAAGGGTCTCAGGTTTGGAATGGGAAGGAGTTGGATATCACATCTCATGTTATAGGAAGGATCTCAGGTTTGGTATTAGAAGCATTGAGATATCATATCTCATGCTATAGGAAGGGTCTCAGGATTGGAATGTGAAGGATTTGGATATCACATCATACTAAAGGTAGGGTCTCAGGTTTGGTATAAGCATTGAGATATCACATCTCTGCTATCGGAAGGGTCTCAGGATTGGATTGGGAAGGAGTTGGACATCCCTTCTCATGCTATAGGAAGGGTCTCAGGTTGGAATGGGAAGGAGTTGGATATCACATCTCATGCTATAGGAAGGGTCTCAAGATTGAAATGGGAAGGTTTTGGATATCACATCTCTTGCTATAGGAAGGGTCTCAGGTTTTTTATTAGAAACATTGAGCTATCACATCTCATGCTATAGGAAGGGTTTCAGGATTGGAATCGGAAGGATTTGGATATCACATCTCATGCTAAAGGAAGGGTCTCAGGTTTGGAAGGGGAAGGATTTGGATATCATATCTCATGTTATAGGGCGGGTCCCAGGTTTGTTATTAGAAGCATTGAGATATCACATCTCATGGTATAGGAAGGGTCTCAGGATTGGAATGGGAAGGAGTTGGATATCACATCTCATCCAATAGGAAGGGTCTCAGGTTTGGAATGGGAAGGAATTGGATATCACATCATGTTATAGGAAGGATCTCAGGATTGGAATGGGAAGGATTTGGATATCCCTTCTCATGCTATAGGAAGTGTCTCAGGTTGGAATGGGAAGGAGTTGGATATCACATCTCGTTATAGGAAGGGTCTCAGGATTGGAATGGGAAGGATTTGGATATCACATCTCTTGCTATAGGAAGGGTCTCAGGTTTTTTATTAGAAACATTGAGCTATCACATCTCATGCTATAGGAAGGGTTTCAGGATTGGAATGGGAAGGATTGGATATCACATCTCATGCTAAAGGAAGGGTCTCAGGTTTGGAAGGGGAAGGATTTGGATATCATATCTCATGTTATAGGGCGGGTCCCATGTTTGGTATTAGAAGCATTGAGATATCACATCTCATGCTATAGGAGGAGTCTCAGGATTGGAATGGAAAGGAGTTGGATATCATGTCTCATGTTATAGGAAGGGTCTCAGAATTGGAATGGCAAGGAGTTGGATGTCACATCTCATGCTAAAGGAAGGGTCTCAGGTTTGATAGAAGCATTGAGATATCACATCTCATGCTATAGGAAGGAACTTAGGATTGCAATGGGAAGGAGTTGGATATCACATCTCATGCCATAGGATGGGCCATCAGGTTTGGTATAAGCATTGAGATATCACATCTCTGCTATCGGAAGGGTCTCAGGATAGGAATGGGAAGGAGTTTGATATCACATCTCATGTTATAGGAAGGATCTCAGGTTTGGTATTAGAAGCATTGAGATATCACATCTCATGCTATAGGAAGGGTCTCAGGATTGGAATCGGAAGGAGTTGTATATGACATCTCATGCCATAGGAAGGGTCTCAGGTTTGGTATAAGCATTGAGATATCACATCTCTGCTATCGGAAGGGTCTCAGGATTGGAATGGGAAGGAGTTGGATATCCCATCTTGTTATAGGAAGGGTCTCAGGTTTGGTATTAGAAGCATTGAGATATCACATCTCATGCTATAGGAAGGGTCTAAGGTTTGGAAAGGGGAAGGATTTGGGTATCACATCTCATGTTATAGGACCGGTCTCAGGTTTGGTATTAGAAGCATTGAGATATCAAATCTCATGGTATAGGTCGGGTCTCAGAATTGGAATGGGAAGGAGTTGGATATCACATCTCAAGCTATAGAAAGGGTCTCAGGATTGGAATGGGAAGGAGTTTGATATCACATCTCATGCCATGGTATGGGTCTCAGGTTTTGTAGAAGCATTGGGATATCACATCACATGCTATAGGCAGGGTCTCAGGGTTGGAAGGGGAAGGAGTTGGATATCACATTTCATGTTAGAGGTAGGATCTCAGGTTTGGTATTAGAGGCATTGAGATATCACATCTCATGCCATCAGAAGGGTCTCAGGATTGGAATGGGAAGGACTTGGATATCACATCTCATTCTATAGGAAGGCTCTCAGGGTTGGAAGGGGAAGGAGTTGGATATCACATTTCATGTTAGAGGTAGGATCTCAGGTTTGGTATTAGAGGCATTGAGATATCACATCTCATGCCATCAGAAGGGTCTCAGGATTGGAATGGGAAGGAGTTGGATATCACATCTCATGCTAAAGGGAGGGTCTAAGGTTTGGAAGGGGAAGGATTTGGACATCACATCTCATGTTATAGGAAGGATCTCAGGAGGTTTGGTATTAGAAGCATTGAGATATCACATCTCATGCTATCCGAAGTGTCTCAGGTTTGGTATAAGCATTGAGATTTCACATCTCTGTTATCGGAAGGGTCTCAGGATTGGAATGGGAAGGACTTGGATATCACAATTCATGTTATAGGAAGGGTCTCAGGTTTGGTATTAGAAGCATTGAGATATCACATCTCATGCTATAGGAAGAGTCTCAGGATTGGAATGGGAAGGACTTGGATATCACATCTCATGTTATAGGAAGGGTCTCAGGTTTGGTATTAGAAGCATTGAGATATCACATCTCATGCTATAGGAAGGGTCTCAGGAATGGAATGGGAAAGGCTTGGATATCACATCTCATGATACAGGAAGGGTCTAAGGTTTGGAAAGGGAAGGATTTGGATATCACATCTCATGTTATTGGACCGGTCTCAGGTTTGGTATTAGAAGCATTGAGATATCAAGTCTCATGGTATAGGACGGGAGTTTGATATCACATCTCATGCCATGGTATGGGTCTCAGGTTTTGTAGAAGCATTGGGATATCACATCTCATGCTATCGGAAGGGTATCAGGATTGGATTTGGAAGGAGTTGGATATCCCATCTCATGCTATAGACAGGGTCTCAGGATTGGAATGGGAAAGACTTGGATATCACATCTCATGTTGTAGGAAGGCTCTCAGGTTTGGAAAGGGAAGGAGTTGGATATCACATTTCATGTTAGAGGTAGGATCTCAGGTTTGGTATTAGAGGCATTGAGATATCACATCTCATGCTATCAGAAGGGTATCAGGATTGGAATGGGAAGGAGTTGGATATCACATCGCATGCTAAAGGGAGGGTCTCAGGTTTGGAAGGGGAAGGATTTGGATATCACATCTTATCTTATAGGAAGGATCTCAGGTTTGGTATTAGAAGCATTTAGATATCACATATCATGCTATCGGAAGGATCTCAGGTTTGGTATTAGAAGCTTTGAGATATCACATCTCATGCTATAGGAAGGGTCTCAGGATTGGAATGGGAAGGAGTTGGATATCACATCTCATGTTATAGGAAGGATCTCAGGTTTGGTATTAGAAGCATATAGATATCACATCTCATGCTATAGGAAGGGTCTCATGATTGGAATGGGAAGGAGTTGGATATCACATCTCATGCTAAAGGAAGGGTCTCAGTTTTGGTAGAAGCATTGCGATATCACATCTCATGCTATAGGAAGGGTCTCAGGATTGGAATCGGAAGGAGTTGGATATCACGTCTCATGTTATAGGAAGGGTCTCGGGATTGGAATGGGAAGGAGTTGGATATCACATCTCGAGCTATAGGAAGGGTCTCAGGTTTGGGAAGGGAAGGATTGGGATTTCACATCTCGTTATAGGATGGTTCTCAGGTTTGTTTTTAGAAGCATTGAGATATCAAATCTCATGCTATTGGAAGGGTCTCAGGTTTGGAATGGGAAGGAGTTGGATATTCCATCTCATGTTATAGGAAGGATCTCAGGTTTGGTATTAGAAGCATTGAGATATCACATATCATGCTATAGGAGGAGTCTCAGGATTGGAATGGGAACGAGTTGGATATCACGTCTCATGTTATAGGAAGGGTCTCAGGATTGGAATGGCAAGGAGTTGGATATCACATCTCATGCTATAGGGAGGGTCTCAGGTTTGATATTAGAAGCCATTGAGATATCACATCTCATGCTATCGGAAGGGTCTCAGGATTGGAATGGGAAGGAGTTGGATATCACATATGCTAAAGGAAAGGTCTCAGGTTTGGAAGGGGAAGGATTTGGATCTCACATCTCATGTTTTAGGAAGGATCTCATGTTTGGTATTAGAAGCATTGAGATATCACATCTCATGCTATAGGAAGGGTCTCAGGATTGGAATGTGAAGGATTTGGATATCACATCATACTAAAGGTAGGGTCTCAGGTTTGGTATAAGCATTGAGATATCACATCTCTGCTATCGGAAGGGTCTCAGGATTGGATTGGGAAGGAGTTGGATATCCCTTCTCATGCTATAGGAAGGGTCTCAGGTTGGAATGGAAAGGAGTTGGATATCACATCTCATGCTATAGGAAGGGTCTTGTAGGGTATTTTGTGGAGATTTGGGGCCTGACGGTATTTTCTTACCGCTGAAAAATAACTTAGCAACAATCACTCCTTGTATTCAGATTGGGCCATGTACAACAATAATACAGTGGACATGCATTATTTCAGCACACAGACATGCGTATTTGGTATGCGTGGTTGGTATGCGTGGTTGGTGGTATTTTGGTGAGCATAATTCCCTTGTTTTATTTGTGGCCCCAATATCCAGAACCCCTTATTTTTGCTTAGATTTTTCGTGTAATCACTAGAGAGACCTCAGGCTTGCATTTCAGGAACACCACATTTTCATTTTTAGTGTGCCACCATGGGCAATTTCTCTCTGTCTTATCTACGGCAGCGAGCTATCATGTGGTATTTTCACTATCTTATATACGGTAGTGAACTATGTCCCGGGCCTCCCTTTTTGCCGACTCATAGACCTCCGACAAACTACAACACACACAGTTAGTTATAACTGCTCATACTGAATTACATTGTGCACACGGCTGCAGCCAAATTTGATGTTTAGCTACCTTGAAAATGACAATTGCACTGTCTAAACATCTCCCCACATCATCAGCACTGTTTTGGTAAATATAAAACACACCACCCGTCTGCTTTCAAATATTTTTGTGTATTATAAAAGTTGCATTTAAACACGATCTCACTCTTTACAGAAATAAATAAAATAGCACAGTAACAGCATTGTCTATACACTGAAAAGAGAGTGGCGGAGACAAGAACTCAATTTGCAACATTAAACATGTGATTAAAGCACAGGAATCTCCTTTCCGACACTGACTGAATATTCTCGTACACACTCAGCCCCCACACTTCTGTAATTACCTTATCTGTTCAGCATGAGTTTTCTTCAGCTGTTCTCTTTCTGAATTTGGCTCCCTTGAAGACTAACCCCGGTGAAAACAAGCGTCTTTCGTTCTCAAACCGGGGTTATTGCCTGGAATTCTCAGCTTTCGCAGCAGGAATGCTTCAGCCAGGAAAACAGGTCCTTCTCCCAGCTCTGCCAAATCCCGACTGTCCTCCCCCTCTCTTCAAGCTCCCCCAGCAAGACTCTCATCACTGCCTCTAGCATGATACTTGCTATGACGCTGCTCCAATCAGAATCAATCATGCCATCTCCTCCCTCACTACACAATGGCTCATTTCTACAGTAATTATTTGTAACCAACTGATTTCCTGTTCCTTCGAGCCCTTTTGCTTCCTGTAGTTATGTGGACAGAGCAGCAGAGAAAAAGAAAAAAATGAATGTGCGTTTAAAAGTTCACTTTCAGAGTAGGCCTAATTCTGCAGTGGAGACACATTTTTATTAGTGGGTTATGTTAAATGCAGTTTTATTAGTCAGGTTATTTATTAATAATGTTAGTTATTAATTTTCAAATGTGTCTCTTGCACCACAGGCATTTCAGGTGAAAAATAGTGTGCATTTTTGAGTGTGCACATGTGCTTTTAACTGTAAAAATAGATTTGCATCTTATATGTTAAAATCGTTTTTGACTGAATAGCCTGTCTTTACTTATATGTCCATGTTAATCTGGCAACACATATAGCAATGCACCACACCCATGTGGTGGTGCTGCATCAAAAAAAATTGCTATCTGTGCAGTAGTGCTGTACTCTGTGCTGTAACACGCCAAATATCCTTACAGTCTCAAGATTGAAATGGGAAGGATTTGGATATCACATCTCTTGCTATAGGAAGGGTCTCAGGTTTTTTATTAGAAACATTGAGATATCACATCTCATGCTATAGGAAGGGTTTCAGGATTGGAATGGGAAGGATTTGGATATCACCTCTCATGCTAAAGGAAGGGTCTCAGGTTTGGAAGGGGAAGGATTTGGATATCATATCTCATGTTATAGGGCGGGTCCCAGGTTTGGTATTAGAAGCATTGAGATATCACATCTCATGGTATAGGAAGGGTCTCAGGATTTGAATGGGAAGGAGTTGGATATCACATCTCATCCAATAGGAAGGGTCTCAGGTTTGGAATGGAAAGGAATTGGATATCACATCATGTTATAGGAAGGATCTCAGGATTGGAATGGGAAGGATTTGGATATCCCTTCTCATGCTATAGGAAGTGTCTCAGGTTGGAATGGGAAGGTGTTGGATATCACATCTCGTTATAGGAAGGGTCTCAGGATTGGAATGGGAAGGATTTGGATATCACATCTCTTGCTATAGGAAGGGTCTCAGGTTTTTTATTAGAAACATTGAGCTATCACATCTCATGCTATAGGAAGGGTTTCAGGATTGGAATGGGAAGGATTTGGATATCACATCTCATGCTAAAGGAAGGGTCTCAGGTTTGGAAGGGGAAGGATTTGGATATCATATCTCATGTTATAGGACGGGTCCCATGTTTGGTATTAGAAGCATTGAGATATCACATCTCATGCTATAGGAGGAGTCTCAGGATTGGAATGGGAAGGAGTTGGATATCACGTCTCATGTTATTCGAAGAGTCTCAGGATTGGAATGGCAAGGAGTTGGATATCACATCTCATGCTAAAGGAAGGGTCTCAGGTTTGATAGAAGCATTGAGATATCACATCTCATGCTATAGGAAGGAACTCAGGATTGTAATGGGAAGGAGTTGGATATCACATCTCATGCCATAGGATGGGTCATCAGGTTTGGTATAAGCATTGAGATATCACATCTCTGCTATCGGAAGGGTCTCAGGATAGGAATGGGAAGGACTTAGATATCACATCTCATACTATAGGGAGGGTCTCAGTTTTGATATTAGAAGCATTGAGCTATCACATCTCATGCTATCGGAAGGGTCTCAGGATTGGAATGGGATGGAGTTGGATATCACATCTCAAGCTATCTCGGGATTGGAATGGGAAGGAGTTTGATATCACATCTCAAGCTATAGGAAGGGTCTCAGGTTTGGAAGGGGAAGGATTTGGATCTCACATCTCATGTTTTAGGACGGGTCTCAGGTTTGGTATTAGAAGCATTGAGATATCACATCTCATGGTATAGGAAGGGTCTCAGGATTGGAATGGGAAGGAGTTGGCTATCACATCTCAAGCTATCTCAGGATTGGAATGGGAAGGAGTTTGATATCACATCTCAATCTATAGGAAGGGTCTCAGGTTTGGAAAGGGAAGGATTTGGATTTCACATCTCATGTTATAGGATGGTTCTCATGTTTGGTTTTAGTAGCATTGAGATATCACATCTCATGCTATCGGAAGGGTCTCAGGTTTGGAAAGGGAAGGATTTGGAGTTCACATGTTATAGGATGGTTCTCAGGTTTGGTTTTAGAAGCATTAAGATATAACATCTCATGCTATAGGAAGGGTCTCAGGTTTGGAATGGGAAGGAGTTGATATCACATCTCATGCTAAAGGAAAGGTCTCAGGTTTGGAAGGGGAAGGATTTGGATCTCACATCTCATGTTTTAGGACGGGTCTCAGGTTTGGTATTAGAAGCATTGAAATATCACATCTCATGGTATAGGAAGGGTCTCAGGATTGGAATGGGAAGGAGTTGGATATCACATTGAATGGGAAGGAGTTTGATATCACATCTCAAGCTATAGGAAGGGTCTCAGGTTTGGAAAGGGAATGATTTGGATTTCACATCTCATGTTATAGGATGGTTCTCATGTTTGGTTTTAGAAGCATTGAGATATCACATCTCATGCTATCGGAAGGGTCTCAGGTTTGGTATTAGAAGCATATAGATATCACATCTCATGCTATAGGAAGGGTCTCATGATTGGAATGGGAAGGAGTTAGATATCACATCTCATGCTAAAGGAAGGGTCTCAGTTTTGGTAGAAGCATTGCGATATCACATCTCATGCTATAGGAAGGGTCTCAGGATTGGAATCGGAAGGAGTTGGATATCACGTCTCATGTTATAGGAAGGGTCTCGGGATTGGAATGGGAAGGAGTTGGATATCACATCTCGAGCTATAGGAAGGGTCTCAGGTTTGGGAAGGGAAGGATTGGGATTTCACATCTCGTTATAGGATGGTTCTCAGGTTTGTTTTTAGAAGCATTGAGATATCAAATCTCATGCTATTGGAAGGGTCTCAGGTTTGGAATGGGAAGGAGTTGGATATTCCATCTCATGTTATAGGAAGGATCTCAGGTTTGGTATTAGAAGCATTGAGATATCACATATCATGCTATAGGAGGAGTCTCAGGATTGGAATGGGAACGAGTTGGATATCACGTCTCATGTTATAGGAAGGGTCTCAGGATTGGAATGGCAAGGAGTTGGATATCACATCTCATGCTATAGGGAGGGTCTCAGGTTTGATATTAGAAGCCATTGAGATATCACATCTCATGCTATCGGAAGGGTCTCAGGATTGGAATGGGAAGGAGTTGGATATCACATATGCTAAAGGAAAGGTCTCAGGTTTGGAAGGGGAAGGATTTGGATCTCACATCTCATGTTTTAGGAAGGATCTCATGTTTGGTATTAGAAGCATTGAGATATCACATCTCATGCTATAGGAAGGGTCTCAGGATTGGAATGTGAAGGATTTGGATATCACATCATACTAAAGGTAGGGTCTCAGGTTTGGTATAAGCATTGAGATATCACATCTCTGCTATCGGAAGGGTCTCAGGATTGGATTGGGAAGGAGTTGGATATCCCTTCTCATGCTATAGGAAGGGTCTCAGGTTGGAATGGAAAGGAGTTGGATATCACATCTCATGCTATAGGAAGGGTCTTGTAGGGTATTTTGTGGAGATTTGGGGCCTGACGGTATTTTCTTACCGCTGAAAAATAACTTAGCAACAATCACTCCTTGTATTCAGATTGGGCCATGTACAACAATAATACAGTGGACATGCATTATTTCAGCACACAGACATGCGTATTTGGTATGCGTGGTTGGTATGCGTGGTTGGTGGTATTTTGGTGAGCATAATTCCCTTGTTTTATTTGTGGCCCCAATATCCAGAACCCCTTATTTTTGCTTAGATTTTTCGTGTAATCACTAGAGAGACCTCAGGCTTGCATTTCAGGAACACCACATTTTCATTTTTAGTGTGCCACCATGGGCAATTTCTCTCTGTCTTATCTACGGCAGCGAGCTATCATGTGGTATTTTCACTATCTTATATACGGTAGTGAACTATGTCCCGGGCCTCCCTTTTTGCCGACTCATAGACCTCCGACAAACTACAACACACACAGTTAGTTATAACTGCTCATACTGAATTACATTGTGCACACGGCTGCAGCCAAATTTGATGTTTAGCTACCTTGAAAATGACAATTGCACTGTCTAAACATCTCCCCACATCATCAGCACTGTTTTGGTAAATATAAAACACACCACCCGTCTGCTTTCAAATATTTTTGTGTATTATAAAAGTTGCATTTAAACACGATCTCACTCTTTACAGAAATAAATAAAATAGCACAGTAACAGCATTGTCTATACACTGAAAAGAGAGTGGCGGAGACAAGAACTCAATTTGCAACATTAAACATGTGATTAAAGCACAGGAATCTCCTTTCCGACACTGACTGAATATTCTCGTACACACTCAGCCCCCACACTTCTGTAATTACCTTATCTGTTCAGCATGAGTTTTCTTCAGCTGTTCTCTTTCTGAATTTGGCTCCCTTGAAGACTAACCCCGGTGAAAACAAGCGTCTTTCGTTCTCAAACCGGGGTTATTGCCTGGAATTCTCAGCTTTCGCAGCAGGAATGCTTCAGCCAGGAAAACAGGTCCTTCTCCCAGCTCTGCCAAATCCCGACTGTCCTCCCCCTCTCTTCAAGCTCCCCCAGCAAGACTCTCATCACTGCCTCTAGCATGATACTTGCTATGACGCTGCTCCAATCAGAATCAATCATGCCATCTCCTCCCTCACTACACAATGGCTCATTTCTACAGTAATTATTTGTAACCAACTGATTTCCTGTTCCTTCGAGCCCTTTTGCTTCCTGTAGTTATGTGGACAGAGCAGCAGAGAAAAAGAAAAAAATGAATGTGCGTTTAAAAGTTCACTTTCAGAGTAGGCCTAATTCTGCAGTGGAGACACATTTTTATTAGTGGGTTATGTTAAATGCAGTTTTATTAGTCAGGTTATTTATTAATAATGTTAGTTATTAATTTTCAAATGTGTCTCTTGCACCACAGGCATTTCAGGTGAAAAATAGTGTGCATTTTTGAGTGTGCACATGTGCTTTTAACTGTAAAAATAGATTTGCATCTTATATGTTAAAATCGTTTTTGACTGAATAGCCTGTCTTTACTTATATGTCCATGTTAATCTGGCAACACATATAGCAATGCACCACACCCATGTGGTGGTGCTGCATCAAAAAAAATTGCTATCTGTGCAGTAGTGCTGTACTCTGTGCTGTAACACGCCAAATATCCTTACAGTCTCAAGATTGAAATGGGAAGGATTTGGATATCACATCTCTTGCTATAGGAAGGGTCTCAGGTTTTTTATTAGAAACATTGAGATATCACATCTCATGCTATAGGAAGGGTTTCAGGATTGGAATGGGAAGGATTTGGATATCACCTCTCATGCTAAAGGAAGGGTCTCAGGTTTGGAAGGGGAAGGATTTGGATATCATATCTCATGTTATAGGGCGGGTCCCAGGTTTGGTATTAGAAGCATTGAGATATCACATCTCATGGTATAGGAAGGGTCTCAGGATTTGAATGGGAAGGAGTTGGATATCACATCTCATCCAATAGGAAGGGTCTCAGGTTTGGAATGGAAAGGAATTGGATATCACATCATGTTATAGGAAGGATCTCAGGATTGGAATGGGAAGGATTTGGATATCCCTTCTCATGCTATAGGAAGTGTCTCAGGTTGGAATGGGAAGGTGTTGGATATCACATCTCGTTATAGGAAGGGTCTCAGGATTGGAATGGGAAGGATTTGGATATCACATCTCTTGCTATAGGAAGGGTCTCAGGTTTTTTATTAGAAACATTGAGCTATCACATCTCATGCTATAGGAAGGGTTTCAGGATTGGAATGGGAAGGATTTGGATATCACATCTCATGCTAAAGGAAGGGTCTCAGGTTTGGAAGGGGAAGGATTTGGATATCATATCTCATGTTATAGGACGGGTCCCATGTTTGGTATTAGAAGCATTGAGATATCACATCTCATGCTATAGGAGGAGTCTCAGGATTGGAATGGGAAGGAGTTGGATATCACGTCTCATGTTATTCGAAGAGTCTCAGGATTGGAATGGCAAGGAGTTGGATATCACATCTCATGCTAAAGGAAGGGTCTCAGGTTTGATAGAAGCATTGAGATATCACATCTCATGCTATAGGAAGGAACTCAGGATTGTAATGGGAAGGAGTTGGATATCACATCTCATGCCATAGGATGGGTCATCAGGTTTGGTATAAGCATTGAGATATCACATCTCTGCTATCGGAAGGGTCTCAGGATAGGAATGGGAAGGACTTAGATATCACATCTCATACTATAGGGAGGGTCTCAGTTTTGATATTAGAAGCATTGAGCAATCACATCTCATGCTATCGGAAGGGTCTCAGGATTGGAATGGGATGGAGTTGGATATCACATCTCAAGCTATCTCGGGATTGGAATGGGAAGGAGTTTGATATCACATCTCAAGCTATAGGAAGGGTCTCAGGTTTGGAAGGGGAAGGATTTGGATCTCACATCTCATGTTTTAGGACGGGTCTCAGGTTTGGTATTAGAAGCATTGAGATATCACATCTCATGGTATAGGAAGGGTCTCAGGATTGGAATGGGAAGGAGTTGGCTATCACATCTCAAGCTATCTCAGGATTGGAATGGGAAGGAGTTTGATATCACATCTCAATCTATAGGAAGGGTCTCAGGTTTGGAAAGGGAAGGATTTGGATTTCACATCTCATGTTATAGGATGGTTCTCATGTTTGGTTTTAGTAGCATTGAGATATCACATCTCATGCTATCGGAAGGGTCTCAGGTTTGGAAAGGGAAGGATTTGGAGTTCACATGTTATAGGATGGTTCTCAGGTTTGGTTTTAGAAGCATTAAGATATAACATCTCATGCTATAGGAAGGGTCTCAGGTTTGGAATGGGAAGGAGTTGATATCACACCTCATGCTAAAGGAAAGGTCTCAGGTTTGGAAGGGGAAGGATTTGGATCTCACATCTCATGTTTTAGGACGGGTCTCAGGTTTGGTATTAGAAGCATTGAAATATCACATCTCATGGTATAGGAAGGGTCTCAGGATTGGAATGGGAAGGAGTTGGATATCACATTGAATGGGAAGGAGTTTGATATCACATCTCAAGCTATAGGAAGGGTCTCAGGTTTGGAAAGGGAATGATTTGGATTTCACATCTCATGTTATAGGATGGTTCTCATGTTTGGTTTTAGAAGCATTGAGATATCACATCTCATGCTATCGGAAGGGTCTCAGGTTTGGGAAGGGAAGGATTGGGATTTCACATCTCATGTTATAGGATGGTTCTCATGTTTGTTTTTAGAAGCATTGAGATATCAAATCTCATGCTATTGGAAGGGTCTCAGGTTTGGAATGGGAAGGAGTTGGATATCACATCTCATGTTATAGGAAGGATCTCAGGTTTGGTATTAGAAGCATTGAGATATCACATCTCATGCTATAGGAAGGGTCTCAGGATTGGAATGTGAAGGATTTGGATATCACATCATACTAAAGGTAGGGTCTCAGGTTTGGTATAAGCATTGAGATATCACATCTCTGGTATCGGAAGGGTCTCAGGATTGGATTGGGAAGGAGTTGGATATCCCTTCTCATGCTATAGGAAGGGTCTCAGGTTGGAATGGGAAGCAGTTGGATATCACATCTCATGCTATAGGAAGGGTCTCAAGATTGAAATGGGAAGGATTTGGATATCACATCTCTTGCTATAGGAAGGGTCTCAGGTTTTTTTTATTAGAAACATTGAGATATCACATCTCATGCTATAGGAAGGGTTTCAGGATTGGAATGGGAAGGATTTGGATATCACATCTCATGCTAAAGGAAGGGACTCAGGTTTGGAAGGGGAAGGATTTGGATATCATATCTCATGTTATAGGGCGGGTCCCAGGTTTGGTATTAGAAGCATTGAGATATCACATCTCATGGTATAGGAAGGGTCTCAGGATTGGAATAGGAAGGAGTTGGATATCACATCTCATCCAATAGGAAGGGTCTCAGGTTTGGAATGGAAAGGAATTGGATATCACATCATGTTATAGGAAGGATCTCAGGATTGGAATGGGAAGGATTTGAATATCCCTTCTCATGCTATAGGAAGTGTCTCAGGTTGGAATGGGAAGGAGTTGGATATCACATCTCGTTATAGGAAGGGTCTCAGGATTGGAATGGGAATTATTTGGATATCACATCTCTTGCTATAGGAAGGGTCTCAGGTTTTTTATTAGAAACATTGAGCTATCACATCTCATGCTATAGGAAGGGTTTCAGGATTGGAATCGGAAGGATTTGGATATCACATCTCATGCTAAAGGAAGGGTCTCAGGTTTGGAAGGGGAAGGATTTGGATATCACATCTCATGTTATAGGACGGGTCCCAGGTTTGGTATTAGAAGCATTGAGATATCACAACTCATGCTATAGGAGGAGTCTCAGGATTGGAATGGGAAGGAGTTGGATATCACGTCTCATGTTATAGGAAGGGTCTCAGGATTGGAATGGCAAGGAGTTGTTTATCACATCTCATGCTATAGGGAGGGTCTCAGGTTTGATATTAGAAGCATTGAGATATCACATCTCATGCTATCGGAAGGGTCTCAGGATTGGCATGGGAAGGAGTTGGATATCACATATGCTAAAGGAAAGGTCTCAGGTTTGGAAGGGGAAGGATTTGGATCTCACATCTCATGTTTTTGGACGGGTCTCGGGTTTGGTATTAGAAGCCTTGAGATATCACATCTCATGGTATAATAAGGGTCTCAGAATTGGAATGGGAAGGAGTTCGATATCACATCCCAAGCTATCTCAGGATTGGAATGGGAAGGAGTTTGATATCACATCTCGAGCTATAGGAAGGGTCTCAGGTTTGGGAAGGGAAGGATTCGGATTTCACATCTCGTTATAGGATGGTTCTCATGTTTGTTTTTAGAAGCATTGAGATATCAAATCTCATGCTATTGGAAGGGTCTCAGGTTTGGAATGGGAAGGAGTTGGATATCACATCTCATGTTATAGGAAGGATCTCAGGTTTGGTATTAGAAGCATTGAGATATCACATCTCATGCTATAGGAAGGGTCTCAGGATTGGAATGTGAAGGATTTGGATATCACATCATACTAAAGTTAGGGTCTCAGGTTTGGTATAAGCATTGAGATATCACATCTCTGCTATCGGAAGGGTCTCAGGATTGGATTGGGAAGGAGTTGGATATCCCTTCTCATGCTATAGGAAGGGTCTCAGGTTGGAATGGGAAGGAGTTGGATATCACATCTCATGCTATAGGAAGGGTCTCAAGATTGATATGGGAAGGTTTCGGATATCACATCTCTTGCTATAGGAAGGGTCTCGGGTTTTTTATTCGAAACATTGAGATATCAAATCTCATGCTATAGGAAGGGTTTCAGGATTGGAATGGGAAGGATTTGGATATCACATCTCATGCTAAAGGAAGGGTCTCAGGTTTGGAAGGGGAAGGATTTGGATATCATATCTCATGTTATAGGGCGGGTCCCAGGTTTGGTATTAGAAACATTGAGATATCACATCTCATGGTATAGGAAGGGTCTCAGGATTGGAATGGGAAGGAGTTGGATATCACATCTCATCCAATAGGAAGGGTCTCAGGTTTGGAATGGGAAGGAATTGGATATCACATCATGTTATAGGAAGGATCTCAGGATTGGAATGGGAAGGATTTGGATATCCCTTCTCATGCTATAGGAAGTGTCTCAGGTTGGAATGGGAAGGAGTTGGATATCACATCTCGTTATAGGAAGGGTCTCAGGATTGGAATGGGAAGGAGTTTGATATCACATCTCGAGCTATAGGAAGGGTCTCAGGTTTGGGAAGGGAAGGAGTTGGATATCACATCTCATGCTATAGGAAGGGTCTCAAGATTGAAATGGGAAGGTTTTGGATATCACATCTCTTGCTATAGGAAGGGTCTCAGGTTTTTTATTAGAAACATTGAGATATCACATCTCATGCTATAGGAAGGGTTTCAGGATTGGAATGGGATGGATTTGGATATCACATCTCATGCTAAAGGAAGGGTCTCAGGTTTGGAAGGGGAAGGATTTGCATATCATATCTCATGTTATAGGGCGGGTCCCAGGTTTGGTATTAGAAGCATTGAGATATCACATCTCATGGTATAGGAAGGGTCTCAGGATTGGAATGGGAAGGAGTTGGATATCACATCTCATCCAATAGGAAGGGTCTCAGGTTTGGAATGGGAAGGAATTGGATATCACATCATGTTATAGGAAGGATCTCAGGATTGGAATTGGAAGGATTTGGATATCCCTTCTCATGCTATAGGAAGTGTCTCAGGTTGGAATGGGAAGGAGTTGGATATCACATCTCGTTATAGGAAGGGTCTCAGGATTGGAATGGGAAGGATTTGGATATCACATCTCTTGCTATAGGAAGGGTCTCAGGTTTTTTATTAGAAACATTGAGCTATCACATCTCATGCTATAGGAAGGGTTTCAGGATTGGAATGGGAAGGATTGGATATCACATCTCATGCTAAAGGAAGGGTCTCAGGTTTGGAAGGGGAAGGATTTGGATATCATATCTCATGTTATAGGGCGGGTCCCATGTTTGGTATTAGAAGCATTGAGATATCACATCTCATGCTATAGGAGGAGTCTCAGGATTGGAATGGGAAGGAGTTGGATATCACGTCTCATGTTATAGGAAGGGTCTCAGAATTGGAATGGCAAGGAGTTGGATATCACATCTCATGCTAAAGGAAGGAACTCAGGATTGCAATGGGAAGGAGTTGGATATCACAGCTCATGCCATAGGATGGGTCATCAGGTTTGGTATAAGCATTGAGATATCACATCTCTGCTATCGGAAGGGTCTCAGGATAGGAATGGGAAGGAGTTTGATATCACATCTCATGTTATAGGAAGGATCTCAGGTTTGGTATTAGAAGCATTGAGATATCACATCTCATGTTATACGAAGGGTCTAAGGTTTGGAAAGGGGAAGGATTTGGGTATCACATCTCATGTTATAGGACCGGTCTCAGGTTTGGTATTAGAAGCATTGAGATATCAAATCTCATGGTATAGGTCGGGTCTCAGAATTGGAATGGGAAGGAGTTGGATATCACATCTCAAGCTATAGAAAGGGTCTCAGGATTGGAATGGGAAGGAGTTTGATATCACATCTCATGCCATGGTATGGGTCTCAGGTTTTGTAGAAGCATTGGGATATCACATCACATGCTATAGGCAGGGTCTCAGGGTTGGAAGGGGAAGGAGTTGGATATCACATTTCATGTTAGAGGTAGGATCTCAGGTTTGGTATTAGAGGCATTGAGATATCACATCTCATGCCATCAGAAGGGTCTCAGGATTGGAATGGGAAGGACTTGGATATCACATCTCATTCTATAGGAAGGCTCTCAGGGTTGGAAGGGGAAGGAGTTGGATATCACATTTCATGTTAGAGGTAGGATCTCAGGTTTGGTATTAGAGGCATTGAGATATCACATCTCATGCCATCAGAAGGGTCTCAGGATTGGAATGGGAAGGAGTTGGATATCACATCTCATGCTAAAGGGAGGGTCTAAGGTTTGGAAGGGGAAGGATTTGGACATCACATCTCATGTTATAGGAAGGATCTCAGGTTTGGTATTAGAAGCATTGAGATATCACATCTCATGCTATCCGAAGGGTCTCAGGTTTGGTATAAGCATTGAGATATCACATCTCTGTTATCGGAAGGGTCTCAGGATTGGAATGGGAAGGACTTGGATATCACAATTCATGTTATAGGAAGGGTCTCAGGTTTGGTATTAGAAGCATTGAGATATCACATCTCATGCTATAGGAAGGGTCTCAGGATTGGAATGGGAAGGACTTGGATATCACATCTCATGTTATAGGAAGGGTCTCAGGTTTGGTATTAGAAGCATTGAGATATCACATCTCATGCTATAGGAAGGGTCTCAGGAATGGAATGGGAAGGGCTTGGATATCACATCTCATGATACAGGAAGGGTCTAAGGTTTGGAAAGGGAAGGATTTGGATATCACATCTCATGTTATTGGACCGGTCTCAGGTTTGGTATTAGAAGCATTGAGATATCAAGTCTCATGGTATAGGACGGGAGTTTGATATCACATCTCATGCCATGGTATGGGTCTCAGGTTTTGTAGAAGCATTGGGATATCACATCTCATGCTATCGGAAGGGTATCAGGATTGGATTTGGAAGGAGTTGGATATCCCATCTCATGCTATAGGAAGGGTCTCAGGATTGGAATGGGAAAGACTTGGATATCACATCTCATGTTGTAGGAAGGCTCTCAGGTTTGGAAAGGGAAGGAGTTGGATATCACATTTCATGTTAGAGGTAGGATCTCAGGTTTGGTATTAGAGGCATTGAGATATCACATCTCATGCTATCAGAAGGGTATCAGGATTGGAATGGGAAGGAGTTGGATATCACATCGCATGCTAAAGGGAGGGTCTCAGGTTTGGAAGGGGAAGGATTTGGATATCACATCTTATGTTATAGGAAGGATCTCAGGTTTGGTATTAGAAGCATTGAGATATCACATCTCATGCTATCGGAAGGATCTCAGGTTTGGTATTAGAAGCATTGAGATATCACATCTCATGCTATAGGAAGGGTCTCAGGATTGGAATGGGAAGGAGTTGGATATCACATCTCATGTTATAGGAAGGATCCCAGGTTTGGTATTAGAAGCATATAGATATCACATCTCATGCTATAGGAAGGGTCTCATGATTGGAATGGGAAGGAGTTGGATATCACATCTCATGCTAAAGGAAGGGTCTCAGTTTTGGTAGAAGCATTGCGATATCACATCTCATGCTATAGGAAGGGTCTCAGGATTTGAATCGGAAGGAGTTGGATATCACGTCTCATGTTATAGGAAGGGTCTCAGGATTGGAATGGGAAGGAGTTGGATATCACATCTCGAGCTATAGGAAGGGTCTCAGGTTTGGGAAGGGAAGGATTGGGATTTCACATCTCGTTATAGGATGGTTCTCAGGTTTGTTTTTAGAAGCATTGAGATATCAAATCTCATGCTATTGGAAGGGTCTCAGGTTTGGAATGGGAAGGAGTTGGATATCACATCTCATGTTATAGGAAGGATCTCAGGTTTGGTATTAGATGCATTGAGATATCACATATCATGCTATAGGAGGAGTCTCAGGATTGGAATGGGAACGAGTTGGATATCACGTCTCATGTTATAGGAAGGGTCTCAGGATTGGAATGGCAAGGAGTTGGATATCACATCTCATGCTATAGGGAGGGTCTCAGGTTTGATATTGGAAGCATTGAGATATCACATCTCATGCTATCGGAAGGGTCTCAGGATTGGAATGGGAAGGAGTTGGATATCACATATGCTAAAGGAAAGGTCTCAGGTTTGGAAGGGGAAGGATTTGGATCTCACATCTCATGTTTTAGGAAGGATCTCAGGTTTGGTATTAGAAGCATTGAGATATCACATCTCATGCTATAGGAAGGGTCTCAGGATTGGAATGTGAAGGATTTGGATATCACATCATACTAAAGGTAGGGTCTCAGGTTTGGTATAAGCATTGAGATATCACATCTCTGCTATCGGAAGGGTCTCAGGATTGGATTTGGAAGGAGTTGGATATCCCTTCTCATGCTATAGGAAGGGTCTCAGGTTGGAATGGAAAGGAGTTTGATATCACATCTCATGCTATAGTAAGGGTCTTGTAGGGTATTTTGTGGAGATTTGGGGCCTGACGGTATTTTCTTACCGCCGAAAAATAACTTAGCAACAATCACTCCTTGTATTCAGATTGGGCCATGTACAACAATAATACAGTGGACATGCATTATTTCAGCACACAGACATGCGTATTTGGTATGCGTGGTTGGTATGCGTGGTTGGTGGTATTTTGGTGAGCATAATTCCCTTGTTTTATTTGTGGCCCCAATATCCAGAACCCCTTATTTTTGCTTAGATTTTTCGTGTAATCACTAGAGAGACCTCAGGCTTGCATTTCAGGAACACCACATTTTCATTTTTAGTGTGCCACCATGGGCAATTTCTCTCTGTCTTATCTACGGCAGCGAGCTATCATGTGGTATTTTCACTATCTTATATACGGTAGTGAACTATGTCCCGGGCCTCCCTTTTTGCCGACTCATAGACCTCCGACAAACTACAACACACACAGTTAGTTATAACTGCTCATACTGAATTACATTGTGCACACGGCTGCAGCCAAATTTGATGTTTAGCTACCTTGAAAATGACAATTGCACTGTCTAAACATCTCCCCACATCATCAGCACTGTTTTGGTAAATATAAAACACACCACCCGTCTGCTTTCAAATATTTTTGTGTATTATAAAAGTTGCATTTAAACACGATCTCACTCTTTACAGAAATAAATAAAATAGCACAGTAACAGCATTGTCTATACACTGAAAAGAGAGTGGCGGAGACAAGAACTCAATTTGCAACATTAAACATGTGATTAAAGCACAGGAATCTCCTTTCCGACACTGACTGAATATTCTCGTACACACTCAGCCCCCACACTTCTGTAATTACCTTATCTGTTCAGCATGAGTTTTCTTCAGCTGTTCTCTTTCTGAATTTGGCTCCCTTGAAGACTAACCCCGGTGAAAACAAGCGTCTTTCGTTCTCAAACCGGGGTTATTGCCTGGAATTCTCAGCTTTTGCAGCAGGAATGCTTCAGCCAGGAAAATAGGTCCTTCTCCCAGCTCTGCCAAATCCCGACTGTCCTCCCCCTCTCTTCAAGCTCCCCCAGCAAGACTCTCATCACTGCCTCTAGCATGATACTTGCTATGACGCTGCTCCAATCAGAATCAATCATGCCATCTCCTCCCTCACTACACAATGGCTCATTTCTACAGTAATTATTTTGTAACCAACTGATTTCCTGTTCCTTCGAGCCCTTTTGCTTCCTGTAGTTATGTGGACAGAGCAGCAGAGAAAAAGAAAAAATGAATGTGCGTTTAAAAGTTCACTTTCAGAGTAGGCCTAATTCTGCAGTGGAGACACATTTTTATTAGTGGGTTATGTTAAATGCAGTTTTATTAGTCAGGTTATTTATTAATAATGTTAGTTATTAATTTTCAAATGTGTCTCTTGCACCACAGGCATTTCAGGTGAAAAATAGTGTGCATTTTTGAGTGTGCACGTGTGCTTTTAACTGTAAAAATAGATTTGCATCTTATATGTTAAAATCGTTTTTGACTGAATAGCCTGTCTTTACTTATATGTCCATGTTAATCTGGCAACACATATAGCAATGCACCACACCCATGTGGTGGTGCTGCATCAAAAAAAATTGCTATCTGTGCAGTAGTGCTGTACTCTGTGCTATAACACGCCAAATATCCTTACAGTCTCAAGATTGAAATGGGAAGGATTTGGATATCACATCTCTTGCTATAGGAAGGGTCTCAGGTTTTTTATTAGAAACATTGAGATATCACATCTCATGCTATAGGAAGGGTTTCAGGATTGGAATGGGAAGGATTTGGATATCACATCTCATGCTAAAGGAAGGGTCTCAGGTTTGGAAGGGGAAGGATTTGGATATCATATCTCATGTCATAGGGCGGGTCCCAGGTTTGGTATCAGAAGCATTGAGATATCACATCTCATGGTATAGGAAGGGTCTCAGGATTTGAATGGGAAGGAGTTGGATATCACATCTCATCCAATAGGAAGGGTCTCAGGTTTGGAATGGAAAGGAATTGGATATCACATCATGTTATAGGAAGGATCTCAGGATTGGAATGGGAAGGATTTGGATATCCCTTCTCATGCTATAGGAAGTGTCTCAGGTTGGAATGGGAAGGTGTTGGATATCACATCTCGTTATAGGAAGGGTCTCAGGATTGGAATGGGAAGGATTTGGATATCACATCTCTTGCTATAGGAAGGGTCTCAGGTTTTTTATTAGAAACATTGAGCTATCACATCTCATGCTATAGGAAGGGTTTCAGGATTGGAATGGGAAGGATTTGGATATCACATCTCATGCTAAAGGAAGGGTCTCAGGTTTGGAAGGGGAAGGATTTGGATATCATATCTCATGTTATAGGACGGGTCCCATGTTTGGTATTAGAAGCATTGTGATATCACATCTCATGCTATAGGAGGAGTCTCAGGATTGGAATGGGGAGGAGTTGGATATCACGTCTCATGTTATTCGAAGGGTCTCAGAATTGGAATGGCAAGGAGTTGGATATCACATCTCATGCTAAAGGAAGGGTCTCAGGTTTGATAGAAGCAATGAGATATCACATCTCATGCTATAGGAAGGAACTCAGGATTGTAATGGGAAGGAGTTGGATATCACATCTCATGCCATAGGATGGGTCATCAGGTTTGGTATAAGCATTGAGATATCACATCTCTGCTATCGGAAGGGTCTCAGGATAGGAATGGGAAGGACTTAGATATCACATCTCATACTATAGTGAGGGTCTCAGTTTTGATATTAGAAGCATTGAGCTATCACATCTCATGCTATCGGAAGGGTCTCAGGATTGGAATGGGATGGAGTTGGATATCACATCTCAAGCTATCTCGGGATTGGAATGGGAAGGAGTTTGATATCACATCTCAAGCTATAGGAAGGGTCTCAGGTTTGGAAGGGGAAGGATTTGGATCTCACATCTCATGTTTTAGGACGGGTCTCAGGTTTGGTATTAGAAGCATTGAGATATCACATCTCATGGTATAGGAAGGGTCTCAGGATTGGAATGGGAAGGAGTTGGCTATCACATCTCAAGCTATCTCAGGATTGGAATGGGAAGGAGTTTGATATCACATCTCAATCTATAGGAAGGTCTCAGGTTTGGAAAGGGAAGGATTTGGATTTCACATCTCATGTTATTGGATGGTTCTCATGTTTGGTTTTAGTAGCATTGAGATATCACATCTCATGCTATCGGAAGGGTCTCAGGTTTGGAAAGGGAAGGATTTGGAGTTCACATGTTATAGGATGGTTCTCAGGTTTGGTTTTAGAAGCATTAAGATATAACATCTCATGCTATAGGAAGGGTCTCAGGTTTGGAATGGGAAGGAGTTGATATCACATCTCATGCTAAAGGAAAGGTCTCAGGTTTGGAAGGGGAAGGATTTGGATCTCACATCTCATGTTTTAGGACGGGTCTCAGGTTTGGTATTAGAAGCATTGAAATATCACATCTCATGGTATAGGAAGGGTCTCAGGATTGGAATGGGAAGGAGTTGGATATCACATTGAATGGGAAGGAGTTTGATATCACATCTCAAGCTATAGGAAGGGTCTAAGGTTTGGAAAGGGAATGATTTGGATTTCACATCTCATGTTATAGGATGGTTCTCATGTTTGGTTTTAGAAGCATTGAGATATCACATCTCATGCTATCGGAAGGGTCTCAGGTTTGGGAAGGGAAGGATTGGGATTTCACATCTCATGTTATAGGATGGTTCTCATGTTTGTTTTTAGAAGCATTGAGATATCAAATCTCATGCTATTGGAAGGGTCTCAGGTTTGGAATGGGAAGGAGTTGGATATCACATCTCATGTTATAGGAAGGATCTCAGGTTTGGTATTAGAAGCATTGAGATATCACATCTCATGCTATAGGAAGGGTCTCAGGATTGGAATGTGAAGGATTTGGATATCACATCATGCTAAAGGTAGGGTCTCAGGTTTGGTATAAGCATTGAGATATCACATCTCTGGTATCGGAAGGGTCTCAGGATTGGATTGGGAAGGAGTTGGATATCCCTTCTCATGCTATAGGAAGGGTCACAGGTTGGAATGGGAAGCAGTTGGATATCACATCTCATGCTATAGGAAGGGTCTCAAGATTGAAATGGGAAGGATTTGGATATCACATCTCTTGCTATAGGAAGGGTCTCAGGTTTTTTTATTAGAAACATTGAGATATCACATCTCATGCTATAGGAAGGGTTTCAGGATTGGAATGGGAAGGATTTGGATATCACATCTCATGCTAAAGGAAGGGACTCAGGTTTGGAAGGGGAAGGATTTGGATATCATATCTCATGTTATAGGGCGGGTCCCAGGTTTGGTATTAGAAGCATTGAGATATCACATCTCATGGTATAGGAAGGGTCTCAGGATTGGAATAGGAAGGAGTTGGATATCACATCTCATCCAATAGGAAGGGTCTCAGGTTTGGAATGGGAAGGAATTGGATATCACATCATGTTATAGGAAGGATCTCAGGATTGGAATGGGAAGGATTTGGATATCCCTTCTCATGCTATAGGAAGTGTCTCAGGTTGGAATGGGAAGGAGTTGGATATCACATCTCGTTATAGGAAGGGTCTCAGGATTGGAATGGGAAGGATTTGGATATCACATCTCTTGCTATAGGAAGGGTCTCAGGTTTTTTATTAGAAACATTGAGCTATCACATCTCATGCTATAGGAAGGGTTTCAGGATTGGAATCAGAAGGATTTGGATATCACATCTCATGCTAAAGGAAGGGTCTCAGGTTTGGAAGGGGAAGGATTTGGATATCACATCTCATGTTATAGGACGGGTCCCAGGTTTGGTATTAGAAGCATTGAGATATCACAACTCATGCTATAGGAGGAGTCTCAGGATTGGAATGGGAAGGAGTTGGATATCACGTCTCATGTTATAGGAAGGGTCTCAGGATTGGAATGGCAAGGAGTTGGATATCACATCTCATGCTATAGGGAGGGTCTCAGGTTTGATATTAGAAGCATTGAGATATCACATCTCATGCTATCGGAAGGGTCTCAGGAATGGAATGGGAAGGAGTTGGATATCACATATGCTAAAGGGAAGGTCTCAGGTTTGGAAGGGGAAGGATTTGGATCTCACATCTCATGTTTTTGGACGGGTCTCGGGTTTGGTATTAGAAGCCTTGAGATATCACATCTCATGGTATAATAAGGGTCTCAGGATTGGAATGGGAAGGAGTTCGATATCACATCTCAAGCTATCTCAGGATTGGAATGGGAAGGAGTTTGATATCACATCTCGAGCTATAGGAAGGGTCTCAGGTTTGGGAAGGGAAGGATTCGGATTTCACATCTCGTTATAGGATGGTTCTCATGTTCGTTTTTAGAAGCATTGAGATATCAAATCTCATGCTATTGGAAGGGTCTCAGGTTTGGAATGGGAAGGAGTTGGATATCACATCTCATGTTATAGGAAGGATCTCAGGTTTGGTATTAGAAGCATTGAGATATCACATCTCATGCTATAGGAAGGGTCTCAGGATTGGAATGTGAAGGATTTGGATATCACATCATACTAAAGTTAGGGTCTCAGGTTTGGTATAAGCATTGAGATATCACATATCTGCTATCGGAAGGGTCTCAGGATTGGATTGGGAAGGAGTTGGATATCCCTTCTCATGCTATAGGAAGGGTCTCAGGTTGGAATGGGAAGGAGTTGGATATCACATCTCATGCTATAGGAAGGGTCTCAAGATTGATATGGGAAGGTTTTGGATATCACATCTCTTGCTATAGGAAGGGTCTCGGGTTTTTTATTAGAAACATTTTGATATCACATCTCATGCTATAGGAAGGGTTTCAGGATTGGAATGGGAAGGATTTGGATATCACATCTCATGCTAAAGGAAGGGTCTCAGGTTTGGAAGGGGAAGGATTTGGATATCATATCTCATGTTATAGGGCGGGTCCCAGGTTTGGTATTAGAAGCATTGAGATATCACATCTCATGGTATAGGAAGGGTCTCAGGATTGGAATGGGAAGGAGTTGGATATCACATCTCATCCAATAGGAAGGGTCTCAGGTTTGGAATGGGAAGGAATTGGATATCACATCATGTTATAGGAAGGATCTCAGGATTGGAATGGGAAGGATTTGGATATCCCTTCTCATGCTATAGGAAGTGTCTCAGGTTGGAATGGGAAGGAGTTGGATATCACATCTCGTTATAGGAAGGGTCTCAGGATTGGAATGGGAAGGAGTTTGATATCACATCTCGAGCTATAGGAAGGGTCTCAGGTTTGGGAAGGGAAGGATTCGGATTTCACATCTCGTTATAGGATGGTTCTCATGTTTGTTTTTAGAAGCATTGAGATATCAAATCTCATGCTATTGGAAGGGTCTCAGGTTTGGAATGGGAAGGAGTTGGATATCACATCTCATGTTATAGGAAGGATCTCAGGTTTGGTAATAGAAGCATTGAGATATCACATCTCATGCTATAGGAAGGGCCTCAGGATTGGAATGTGAAGGATTTGGATATCACATCATACTAAAGGTAGGGTCTCAGGTTTGGTATAAGCATTGAGATATCACATCTCTGCTATCGGAAGGGTCTCAGGATTGGATTGGGAAGGAGTTGGATATCCCTTCTCATGCTATAGGAAGGGTCTCAGGTTGGAATGGGAAGGAGTTGGATATCACATCTCATGCTATAGGAAGGGTCTCAAGATTGAAATGGGAAGGTTTTGGATATCACATCTCTTGCTATAGGAAGGGTCTCAGGTTTTTTATTAGAAACATTGAGATATCACATCTCATGCTATAGGAAGGGTTTCAGGATTGGAATGGGAAGGATTTGGATATCACATCTCATGCTAAAGGAAGGGTCTCAGGTTTGGAAGGGGAAGGATTTGCATATCATATCTCATGTTATAGGGCGGGTCCCAGGTTTGGTATTAGAAGCATTGAGATATCACATCTCATGGTATAGGAAGGGTCTCAGGATTGGAATGGGAAGGAGTTGGATATCACATCTCATCCAATAGGAAGGGTCTCAGGTTTGGAATGGGAAGGAATTGGATATCACATCATGTTATAGGAAGGATCTCAGGATTGGAATGGGAAGGATTTGGATATCCCTTCTCATGCTATAGGAAGTGTCTCAGGTTGGAATGGGAAGGAGTTGGATATCACATCTCGTTATAGGAAGGGTCTCAGGATTGGAATGGGAAGGATTTGGATATCACATCTCTTGCTATAGGAAGGGTCTCAGGTTTTTTATTAGAAACATTGAGCTATCACATCTCATGCTATAGGAAGGGTTTCAGGATTGGCATGGGAAGGATTGGATATCACATCTCATGCTAAAGGAAGGGTCTCAGGTTTGGAAGGGGAAGGATTTGGATATCATATCTCATGTTGTAGTGCGGGTCCCATGTTTGGTATTAGAAGCATTGAGATATCACATCTCATGGTATAGGAAGGGTCTCAGGATTGGAATAGGAAGGAGTTGGATATCACATCTCATGCTAAAGGAAGGGTCTCAGGTTTGATAGAAGCATTGAGATATCACATCTCATGCTATAGGAAGGAACTCAGGATTGCAATGGGAAGGAGTAGGATATCCCTTCTCATGCTATAGGAAGTGTCTCAGGTTGGAATGGGAAGGAGTTGGATATCACATCTCGTTATAGGAAGGGTCTCAGGATTGGAATGGGAAGGATTTGGATATCACATCTCTTGCTATAGGAAGGGTCTCAGGTTTTTTATTAGAAACATTGAGCTATCACATCTCATGCTATAGGAAGGGTTTCAGGATTGGAATGGGAAGGATTGGATATCACATCTCATGCTAAAGGAAGGGTCTCAGGATTGGAATGGGAAGGATTTGGATATCACATCTCTTGCTATAGGAAGGGTCTCAGGTTTTTTATTAGAAACATTGAGCTATCACATCTCATGCTATAGGAAGGGTTTCAGGATTGGAATGGGAAGGAGTTTGATATCACATCTCAAGCTAGAGGAAGGGTCTCAGGTTTGGAAGGGGAAGGATTTGGATCTCACATCTCATGTTTTAGGACGGGTCTCAGGTTTGGTATTAGAAGCATTGAGATATCACATCTCATGGTATAGGAAGGGTCTCAGGATTGGAATGGGAAGGAGTTGGCTATCACATCTCAAGCTATCTCAGGATTGGAATGGGAAGGAATTTGATATCACATCTCAAGCTATAGGAAGGGTCTCAGGTTTGGAAAGGGAAGGATTTGGATTTCACATCTCATGTTATAGGATGGTTCTCATGTTTGGTTTTAGTAGCATTGAGATATCACATCTCATGCTATCGGAAGGGTCTCAGGTTTGGAAAGGGAAGGATTTGGAGTTCACATGTTATAGGATGGTTCTCAGGTTTGGATTTAGAAGAATTAAGATATAACATCTCATGCTATAGGAAGGGTCTCAGGTTTGGAATGGGAAGGAGTTGATATCACATCTCATGCTAAAGGAAAGGTCCCAGGTTTGGAAGGGGAAGGATTTGGATCTCACATCTCATGTTTTAGGACGGGTCTCAGGTTTGGTATTAGAAGCATTGAAATATCACATCTCATGGTATAGGAAGGGTCTCAGGATTGGAATGGGAAGGAGTTGGATAACACATTGAATGGGAAGGAGTTTGATATCACATCTCAAGCTATAGGAAGGGTCTCAGGTTTGGAAAGGGAATGATTTGGATTTCACATCTCATGCTATAGGATGGTTCTCATGTTTGGTTTTAGAAGCATTGAGATATCACATCTCATGCTATCGGAAGGGTCTCAGGTTTGGAATGGGAAGTAGTTTGATATCACATCTCATGTTATAGGAAGGATCTCAGGTTTGGTATTAGAAGCATTGAGATATCACATCTCATGCTATAGGAAGGGTCTCAGGATTGGAATCGGAAGGAGTTGTATATGACATCTAATGCCATAGGAAGGGTCTCAGGTTTGGTATAAGCATTGAGATATCACATCTCTGCTATCGGAAGGGTCTCAGGATTGGAATGGGAAGGAGTTGGATATCCCATCTTGTTATAGGAAGGGTCTCAGGTTTGGTATTAGAAGCATTGAGATATCACATCTCATGCTATAGGACTGGTCCCAGGTTTGGTATTAGAAGCATTGAGATATCACATCTCATGCTATAGGAGGAGTCTCAGGATTGGAATGGGAAGGAGTTGGATATCACGTCTCATGTTATAGGAAGGGTCTCAGGATTGGAATGGCAAGGAGTTGGATATCACATCTCATGCTAAAGGAAGGGTCTCAGGATTGGAATGGGAAGGAGTTGGATATCACATATGCTAAAGGAAAGGTCTCAGGTTTGGAAGGGGAAGGATTTGGATCTCACATCTCATGTTTTAGGACGGGTCTCAGGTTTGGTATTAGAAGCCTTGAGATATCACATCTCATGGTATAATAAGGGTCTCAGGATTGGAATGGGAAGGAGTTGGATATCACATCTCAAACTATCTCAGGATTGGAATGGGAAGGAGTTTGATATCACATCTCGAGCTATAGGAAGGGTCTGGTTTGGGAAGGGAAGCATTCGGATTTCACATCTCGTTATAGGATGGTTCTCATGTTTGTTTTTAGAAGCATTGAGATATCAAATCTCATGCTATTGGAAGGGTCTCAGGTTTGGAATGGGAAGGAGTTGGATATCACATCTCATGTTATAGGAAGGATCTCAGGTTTGGTATTAGAAGCATTGAGATATCACATCTCATGCTATAGGAAGGGTCTCAGGATTGGAATGTGAAGGATTTGGATATCACATCATACTAAAGGTAGGGTCTCAGGTTTGGTATAAGCATTGAGATATCACATCTCTGCTATCGGAAGGGTCTCAGGATTGGATTGCGAAGGAGTTGGATATCCCTTCTCATGCTATAGGAAGGGTCTCAGGTTGGAATGGGAAGGAGTTGGATATCACATCTCATGCTATAGGAAGGGTCTCAAGATTGAAATGGGAAGGTTTTGGATATCACATCTCTTGCTATAGGAAGGGTCTCAGGTTTTTTATTAGAAACATTGAGATATCACATCTCATGCTATAGGAAGGGTTTCAGGATTGGAATGGGAAGGATTTGGATATCACATCTCATGCTAAAGGAAGGGTCTCAGGTTTGGAAGGGGAAGGATTTGGATATCATATCTCATGTTATGGGGCGGGTCCCAGGTTTGTTATTAGAAGCATTGAGATATCACATCTCATGGTATAGGAAGGGTCTCAGGATTGGAATGGGAAGGAGTTGGATATCACATCTCATCCAATAGGAAGGGTCTCAGGTTTGGAATGGGAAGGAATTGGATATCACATCATGTTATAGGAAGGATCTCAGGATTGGAATGGGAAGGATTTGGATATCCCTTCTCATGCTATAGGAAGTGTCTCAGGTTGGAATGGGAAGGAGTTGGATATCACATCTCGTTATAGGCAGGGTCTCAGGATTGGAATGGGAAGGATTTGGATATCACATCTCTTGCTATAGGAAGGGTCTCAGGTTTTTTATTAGAAACATTGAGCTATCACATCTCATGCTATAGGAAGGGTTTCAGGATTGGAATGGGAAGAATTGGATATCACATCTCATGCTAAAGGAAGGGTCTCAGGTTTGGAAGGGGAAGGATTTGGATATCATATCTCATGTTATAGGGCGGGTACCATGTTTGGTATTAGAAGCATTGAGATATCACATCTCATGCTATAGGAGGAGTCTCAGGATTGGAATGGGAAGGAGTTGGATATCACGTCTCATGTTATAGGAAGGGTCTCAGAATTGGAATGGCAAGGAGTTGGATATCACATCTCATGCTAAAGGAAGGGTCTCAGGTTTGATAGAACCATTGAGATATCACATCTCATGCTATAGGAAGGAACTTAGGATTGTAATGGGAAGGAGTTGGATATCACATCTCATGCCATAGGATGGGTCATCAGGTTTGGTATAAGCATTGAGATATCACATCTCTGCTATCGGAAGGGTCTCAGGATAGGAATGGGAAGGACTTAGATATCACATCTCATACTATAGGGAGGGTCTCAGTTTTGATATTAGAAGCATTGAGCTATCACATCTCATGCTATCGGAAGGGTCTCAGGATTGGAATGGGATGGAGTTGGATATCACATCTCAAGCTATCTCGGGATTGGAATGGGAAGGAGTTTGATATCACATCTCAAGCTATAGGAAGGGTCTCAGGTTTGGAAGGGGAAGGATTTGGATCTCACATCTCATGTTTTAGGACGGGTCTCAGGTTTGGTATTAGAAGCATTGAGATATCACATCTCATGGTATAGGAAGGGTCTCAGGATTGGAATGGGAAGGAGTTGGCTATCACATCTCAAGCTATCTCAGGATTGGAATGGGAAGGAGTTTGATATCACATCTCAAGCTATAGGAAGGGTCTCAGGTTTGGAAAGGGAAGGATTTGGATTTCACATCTCATGTTATAGGATGGTTCTCATGTTTGGTTTTAGTAGCATTGAGATATCACATCTCATGCTATCGGAAGGGTCTCAGGTTTGGAAAGGGAAGGATTTGGAGTTCACATGTTATAGGATGGTTCTCAGGTTTGGATTTAGAAGAATTAAGATATAACATCTCATGCTATAGGAAGGGTCTCGGGTTTGGAATGGGAAGGAGTTGATATCACATCTCATGCTAAAGGAAAGGTCTCAGGTTTGGAAGGGGAAGGATTTGGATCTCACATCTCATGTTTTAGGACGGGTCCCAGGTTTGGTATTAGAAGCATTGAAATATCACATCTCATGGTATAGGAAGGGTCTCAGGATTGGAATGGGAAGGAGTTGGATAACACATTGAATGGGAAGGAGTTTGATATCACATCTCAAGCTATAGGAAGGGTCTCAGGTTTGGAAAGGGAATGATTTGGATTTCACATCTCATGTTATAGGAAGGTTCTCATGTTTGGTTTTAGAAGCATTGAGATATCACATCTCATGCTATCGGAAGGGTCTCTGGTTTGGAATGGGAAGGAGTTTGATATCACATCTCATGTTATAGGAAGGATCTCAGGTTTGGTATTAGAAGCATTGAGATATCACATCTCATGCTATAGGAAGGGTCTCAGGATTGGAATCGGAAGGAGTTGTATATGACATCTCATGCCATAGGAAGGGTCTCAGGTTTGGTATAAGCATTGAGATATCACATCTCTGCTATCGGAAGGGTCTCAGGATTGGAATGGGAAGGAGTTGGATATCCCATCTTGTTATAGGAAGGGTCTCAGGTTTGGTATTAGAAGCATTGAGATATCACATCTCATGCTATAGGAAAGGTCTAAGGTTTGGAAAGGGGAAGGATTTGGGTATCACATCTCATGTTATAGGACCGGTCTCAGGTTTGGTATTAGAAGCATTGAGATATCAAGTCTCATGGTATAGGACGGGTCTCAGAATTGGAATGGGAAGGAGTGGGATATCACATCTCAAGCTATAGAAAGGGTCTCAGGATTGGAATGGGAAGGAGTTTGATATCACATCTCATGCCATGGTATGGGTCTCAGGTTTTGTAGAAGCATTGGGATATCAAATCACATGCTATAGGCAGGGTCTAAGGTTGGAATGGGAAGGAGTTGGATATCACATCTCATGTTATAGGAAGGGTCTCAGGATTGGAATGGGAAGGACTTGTATATCACATCTCATTCTATAGGAAGGCTCTCAGGGTTGGAAGGGGAAGGAGTTGGATATCACATTTCATGTTAGAGGTAGGATCTCAGGTTTGGTATTAGAGGCATTGAGATATCACATCTCATGCCATCAGAAGGGTCTCAGGATTGGAATGGGAAGGAGTTGGATATCACATCTCATGCTAAAGGGAGGGTCTAAGGTTTGGAAGGGGAAGGATTTGGACATCACATCTCATGTTATAGGAAGGATCTCAGGTTTGGTATTAGAAGCATTGAGATATCACATCTCATGCTATCGGAAGGGTCTCAGGATTGGAATGGGAAGGACTTGGATATCACATCTGATGTTATAGGAAGGGTCTCAGGTTTGGTATTAGAAGCATTGAGATATCACATCTCATGCTATAGGAAGGGTCTCAGGAATGGAATGGGAAGGACTTGGATATCACATCTCATGATACAGGAAGGGTCTAAGGTTTGGAAGGGGAAGGATTTGGATATCACATCTCATGTTATTGGACCGGTCTCAGGTTTGGTATTAGAAGCATTGAGATATCAAGTCTCATGGTATAGGACGGGAGTTTGATATCACATCTCATGCCATGGTATGGGTCTCAGGTTTTGTAGAAGCATTGGGATATCACATTTCATGCTATCGGAAGGGTATCAGGATTGGATTTGGAAGGAGTTGGATATCCCATCTCATGCTATAGGAAGGGTCTCAGGATTGGAATGGGAAGGACTTGGATATCACATCTCATGTTTTAGGAAGGCTCTCAGGTTTGGAAAGGGAAGGAGTTGGATATCACATTTCATGTTAGAGGTAGGATCTCAGGTTTGGTATTAGAGGCATTGAGATATCACATCTCATGCTATCAGAAGGGTATCAGGATTGGAATGGGAAGGAGTTGGATATCACATCACATGCTAAAGGGAGGGTCTCAGGTTTGGAAGGGGAAGGATTTGGATATCACATCTTATGTTATAGGAAGGATCTCAGGTTTGGTATTAGAAGCATTGAGATATCACATCTCATGCTATCGGAAGGATCTCAGGTTTGGTATTAGAAGCATTGAGATATCACATCTCATGCTATAGGAAGGGTCTCATGATTGGAATGGGAAGGAGTTGGATATCACATCTCATGCTAAAGGAAGGGTCTCAGTTTTGGTAGAAGCATTGCGATATCACATCTCATGCTATAGGAAGGGTCTCAGGATTGGAATCGGAAGGAGTTGGATATCACATCTCATGCTATAGGAAGGGTCTCAGGTTTGGTATAAGCATTGAAATATCACATCTCTGCTATCAGAAGGGTCTCAGGATTGGAATGGGAAGGACTTAGATATCACATCTCATGCTATAGGGAGGGTCTCAGTTTTGATATCAAAAGCATTGAGATTTCACATCTCATGCTATCGGAAGGGTCTCAGGATTGGAATGGGAGGAGCTGGATATCACATCTCATGCTAAAGGAAGGGTCTCAGGTTTGGAAGGGGAAGGATTTGGATATCACATCTCATGTTATAGGAGGGGTCTCAGGTTTGGTATTAGAAGCATTGTGATATCACTTCTCATGCTATAGGAAGTGTCTCAGGATTGGAATGGGAAGGAGTTGGATATCACATCTCATGCTATAGGAAGGGTTTCAGGTTTGGTAGAAGCATTGAGATATCACATCTCATGCTATAGGAAGAGTCTCAGGTTTGGGAAGGGAAGGATTTGGATTTCACATCTCATGTTATAGGATGGTTCTCATGTTTGGTTTTTGAAGCATTGAGATATCACATCTCATGCTATCGGAAGGGTCTCAGGTTTGGAATGGGAAGGAGTTGGATATCACATCTCATGTTATAGGAAGGATCTCAGGTTTGGTATTAGAAGCATTGAGATATCACATCTCATGCTATAGGAAGGGTCTCTGGATTGGAATGTGAAGGATTTGGATATCACATCTCATGTTATAGGAAGGGTCTCAGGATTGGAATGGCAAGGAGTTGGATATCACATCTCATGCTAAAGGAAGGGTCTCAGTTTTGATAGAAGCATTGAGATATCACATCTCATGCTATAGGAAGGAACTCAGGATTGGAATGGGAAGGAGTTGGATATCACGTCTCATGTTATAGGAAGGGTCTCAGGATTGGAATGGCAAGGAGTTGGATATCACATCTCATGCTAAAGGAAGGGTCTCAGGTTTGATAGAAGCATTGAGATATCACATCTCATGCTATAGGAAGGAACTCAGGATTGGAATGGGAAGGAGTTGGATATCACATCTCATGCCATAGGAAGGGTTATCAGGTTTGGTATAAGCATTGAGATATCACATCTCTGCTATCGGAAGGGTCTCAGGATAGGAATGGGAAGGACTTAGATATCATTTCTCATACTATAGGGAGGGTCCCAGTTTTGATATTAGAAGCCTTGAGCTATCACATCTCATGCTATCGGAAGGGTCTCAGGATTGGAATGGGATGGAGTTGGATATCACATCTCAAGCTATCTCAGGATTGGAATGGGAAGGAGTTTGATATCACATCTCAAGCTATAGGAAGGGTCTCAGGTTTGGAAGGGGAAGGATTTGGATCTCACATCTCATGTTTTAGGACGGGTCTCAGGTTTGGTATTAGAAGCATTGAGACATCACATCTCATGGTATAGGAAGGGTCTCAGGATTGGAATGGGAAGGAGTTGGCTATCACATCTCAAGCTATCTCAGGATTGGAATGGGAAGGAGTTTGATATCACATCTCAAGCTATAGGAAGGGTCTCAGGTTTGGAAAGGGAAGGATTTGGATTTCACATCTCATGTTATAGGATGGTTCTCATGTTTGGTTTTAGTAGCATTGAGATATCACATCTCATGCTATCGGAAGGGTCTCAGGTTTGGAAAGGGAAGGATTTGGATTTCACATGTTATAGGATGGTTCTCAGGTTTGGTTTTAGAAGCATTAAGATATAACATCTCATGCTATAGGAAGGGTCTCAGGTTTGGAAGGGGAAGGATTTGGATCTCACATCTCATGTTATAGGACGGGTCTCAGGTTTGGTATTAGAAGCATTGAAATATCACATCTCATGCTATCGGAAGGGTCTCAGGATTGGAATGGGACGGAGTTGGATATCACATTGAATGGGAAGGAGTTTGATATCACATCTCATGCTATAGGAAGGGTTTCAGGTTTGGTAGAAGCATTGAGATATCACATCTCATGCTATAGGAAGAGTCTCAGGTTTGGGAAGGGAAGGATTTGGATTTCACAACTCATGTTATAGGATGGTTCTCATGTTTGGTTTTTGAAGCATTGAGATATCACATCTCATGCTATCGGAAGGGTCTCAGGTTTGGAATTGGAGGGAGTTGGATATCACATCTCATGTTATAGGAAGGATCTCAGGTTTGGTATTAGAAGCATTGAGATATCACATCTCATGCTATAGGAAGCGTCTTAGGATTGGAATGGGAAGGACTTGGATGTCACATCTCATGCTATAGGGAGGGTCTCAAGTTTGATATCAGAAGCTTTGAGATAACAAATCTCATGATATCGGAAGGGTCTCAGGATTGGAATGTGAAGGAGTTGGATATCACATCTCATGATAAAGGAAGGGTCTAAGGAACCTGAGACCCGTCCTATAACATGAGATGGGATATCCAACTCCTTCCCATTCCAATCCTGAGACACTTCCGATAGCAGAGATGTGATATCCCAATGCTTATACTAAACCTGAGACCCTTCCTATAGCATGAGATGTGATATCCAACTCCTTCCCGTTCCAAACCTGAGACCCTTCCTTTAGCATGAGATGTGATATCCAGCTCCTCCCATTCCAATCCTGAGACCCTTCCGATAGCATGAGATGTGAAATCTCAATGCTTCTGATATCAAAACTGAGACCCTCCCTATAGCATGAGATGTGATATCTAAGTCCTTCCCATTCCAATCCTGAGACCCTTCCGATAGCAGAGATGTGATATTTCAATGCTTATACCAAACCTGAGACCCTTCCTATAGCATGAGATGTGATATCCAACTCCTTCAGATTCCAATCCTGAGACCCTTCCTATAGCATGAGATGTGATATCGCAATGCTTCTACCAAAACTGAGACCCTTCCTTTAGCATGAGATGTGATATCCAACTCCTTCCCATTCCAATCCTGAGACCCTTCCTATAGCATGAGATGTGATATCTCAATGCTTCTAATACAAAACCTGAGATCCTTCCGATAGCATGAGATGTGATATCTCAATGCTTCTAATACCAAACCTGAGATCCTTCCTATAACATAAGATGTGATATCCAAATCCTTCCCCTTCCAAACCTGAGACCCTCCCTTTAGCATGTGATGTGATATCCAACTCCTTCCCATTCCAATCCTGATACCCTTCTGATAGCATGAGATGTGATATCTCAATGCCTCTAATACCAAACCTGAGATCCTACCTCTAACATGAAATGTGATATCCAACTCCTTCCCTTTCCAAACCTGAGAGCCTTCCTAAAACATGAGATGTGATATCCAAGTCCTTCCCATTCCAATCCTGAGACCCTTCCTATAGCATGAGATGGGATATCCAACTCCTTCCAAATCCAATCCTGATACCCTTCCGATAGCATGAGATGTGATATCCCAATGCTTCTACAAAACCTGAGACCCATACCATGGCATGAGATGTGATATCAAACTCCCGTCCTATACCATGAGACTTGATATCTCAATGCTTCTAATACCAAACCTGAGACCGGTCCAATAACATGAGATGTGATATCCAAATCCTTCCCCTTCCAAACCTTAGACCCTTCCTGTATCATGAGATGTGATATCCAAGTCCTTCCCATTCCATTCCTGAGACCCTTCCTATAGCATGAGATGTGATATCTCAATGCTTCTAATACCAAACCTGAGACCCTTCCTATAAAATCAGATGTGATATCCAAGTCCTTCCCATTCCAATCCTGAGACCCTTCCGATAGCATGAGATGTGATATCTCAATGCTTCTAATACCAAACCTGAGATCCTTCCTATAACATGAGATGTGATGTCCAAATCCTTCCCCTTCCAAACCTTAGACCCTCCCTTTAGCATGAGATGTGATATCCAACTCCTTCCCATTCCAATCCTGAGACCCTTCTGATGGCATGAGATGTGATATCTCAATGCCTCTAATACCAAACCTGAGATCCTACCTCTAATATGAAATGTGATATCCAACTCCTTCCCCTTCCAACCCTGAGAGCCTTCCTATAGAATGAGATGTGATATCCAAGTACTTCCCATTCCAATCCTGAGACCCTTCCTATAACATGAGATGTGATATCCAACTCCTTCCCATTCCAACCTTAGACCCTGCCTATAGCATGTGATTTGATATCCCAATGCTTCTACAAAACCTGAGACCCATACCATGGCATGAGATGTGATATCAAACTCCTTCCCATTCCAATCCTGAGACCCTTTCTATAGCTTGAGATGTGATATCCAACTCCTTCCCATTCCAATTCTGAGACCCGTCCTATACCATGAGACTTGATATCTCAATGCTTCTAATACCAAACCTGAGACAGGTCCTATAACATGAGATGTGATACCCAAATCCTTCCCCTTTCCAAACCTTAGACCCTTCCTATAGCATGAGATGTGATATCTCAATGCTTCTAATACCAAACCTGAGACCCTTCCTATAACAAGATGGGATATCCAACTCCTTCCCATTCCAATCCTGAGACCCTTCCGATAGCAGAGATGTGATATCTCAATGCTTATACCAAACCTGAGACCCTTCCTATGGCATGAGATGTCATATACAACTCCTTCCGATTCCAATCCTGAGACCCTTCCTATAGCATGAGATGTGATATCTCAATGCTTCTAATACCAAACCTGAGATCCTTCCTATAACATGAGATGTGATATCAAACTCCTTCCCATTCCAAACCTGAGACCCTTCCGATAGCATGAGATGTGATATCTCAATGCTTCTAAAACCAAACATGAGAACCATCCTATAACATGAGATGTGAAATCCAAATCATTCCCTTTCCAAACCTGAGACCCTTCCTATAGCTTGAGATGTGATATCAAACTCCTTCCCATTCAATGTGTTATCCAACTCCTTCCCATTCCAATCCTGAGACCCTTCCTATACCATGAGATGTGATATTTCAATGCTTCTAATACCAAACCTGAGAACCGTCCTAAAACATGAGATGTGAGATCCAAATCCTTCCCCTTCCAAACCTGAGACCTTTCCTTTAGCAAGAGATGTGATATCAACTCCTTCCCATTCCAAACCCGAGACCCTTCCTATAGCATGAGATGTTATATCTTAATTCTTCTAAATCCAAACCTGAGAACCATCCTATAACATGTGAACTCCAAATCCTTCCCTTTCCAAACCTGAGACCCTTCCGATAGCATGAGATGTGATATCTCAATGCTACTAAAACCAAACATGAGAACCATCCTATAACATGAGATGTGAAATCCAAATCCTTCCCTTTCGAAACCTGAGACCCTTCCTATAGCTTGAGATGTGATATCAAACTCCTTCCCATTCCAATCCTGAGATAGCTTGAGATGTGATAGCCAACTCCTTCCCATTCCAATCCTGAGACCCTTCCTATACCATGAGATGTGATATCTCAATGCTTCTAATACCAAACCTGAGACCCGTCCTAAAACATGAGATGTGAGATCCAAATCCTTCCCCTTACAAACCTGAGACCCTTCCTATAGCTTGAGATGTGATATCAAACTCCTTCCCATTCCAATCCCGAGATAGCTTGAGATGTGATATCCAACTCCATCCCATTCCAATCCTGAGACCCTTCCGATAGCATGAGATGTGATAGCTCAATGCTTCTAATATCAAAACTGAGACCCTCCCTATAGTATGAGATGTGATATCTAAGTCCTTCCCATTCCTATCCTGAGACCCTTCCGATAGCAGAGATGTGATATCTCAATGCTTATACCAAACCTGATGACCCATCCTATGGCATGAGATGTGATATCCAACTCCTTCCCATTGCAATCCTGAGTTCCTTCCTATAGCATGAGATGTGATATCTCAATGCTTCTATCAAACCTGAGACCCTTCCTTTAGCATGAGATGTGATATCCAACTCCTTGCCATTCCAATTCTGAGACCCTTCCTATAACATGAGACGTGATATCCAACTCCTTCCCATTCCAATCCTGAGACTCCTCCTATAGCATGAGATGTGATATCTCAATGCTTTAAATACCAAACATGGGACCCGCCTTATAACATGAGATATGATATCCAAATCCTTCCCCTTCCAAACCTGAGACCCTTCCTTTAGCATGAGATGTGATATCCAATCCTTCCCATTCCAATCCTGAAACCCTTCCTATAGCATGAGATGTGATAGCTCAATGTTTCTAATAAAAAACCTGAGACACTTCCTATAGCATGAGAAGGGATATCCAAATCCTTCCCATTCCAATCCTGAGATCCTTCCTATAACATGATGTGATATCCAATTCCTTCCCATTCCAAACCTGAGACCCTTCCTATTGGATGAGATGTGATAGCCAACTCCTTCCCATTCCAATCCTGAGACCCTTCCTATACCATGAGATGTGATATCTCAATGCTTCTAATAACAAACCTGGGACCCGCCCTATAACATGAGATATGATATCCAAATCCTTCCCCTTCCAAACCTGAGACCCTTCCTTTAGCATGAGATGTGATATCCAAATCCTTCCCATTCCAATCCTGAAACCCTTCCTATAGCATGAGATGTGATATCTCAATGTTTCTAATAAAAAACCTGAGACCCTTCCTATAGCAAGAGATGTGATATCCAAAACCTTCCCATTTCAATCTTGAGACCCTTCCTATAGCATGAGATGTGATATCCAACTCCTTCCCATTCCAACCTGAGACCCTTCCTATAGCATGAGAAGGGATATCCAATTCCTTCCCAATCCAATCCTGAGACCCTTCCGATAGCAGAGATGTGATATCTCAATGCTTATACCAAACCTGAGACCCTACCTTTAGTATGATGTGATATCCAAATCCTTCACATTCCAATCCTGAGACCCTTCCTATAGTATGAGATGTGATATCTCAATGCTTCTAATACCAAACCTGAGATCCTTCCTATAACATGAGATGTGATATCCAACTCCTTCCCATTCCAAACCTGAGACCCTTCCAATAGCATGAGATTTGATATCTCAATGCTTCTAAAAACAAACATGAGAACCATCCTATAACGAGATGTGAAATCCGAATCCTTCCCTTCCCAAACCTGAGACCCTTCCTATAGCTCGAGATGTGATATCAAACTCCTTCCCATTCCAATCCTGAGATAGTTTGAGATGTGATATCCAACTCCTTCCCATTCCAATCCTGAGACCCTTATTATACCATGAGATGTGATATCTCAAGGCTTCTAATACCAAACCTGAGACCCGTCCTAAAACATGAGATGTGAGATCCAAATCCTTCCCCTTCCAAACCTGAGACCTTTCCTTTAGCATATGTGATATCCAACTCCTTCCCATTCCAATCCTGAGACCCTTCCGATAGCATGAGATGTGATATCTCAATGCTTCTAATATCAAACCTGAGACCCTCCCTATAGCATGAGATGTGATATCCAACTCCTTGCCATTCCAATCCTGAGACCCTTCCTATAACATGAGACGTGATATCCAACTCCTTCCCATTCCAATCCTGAGACTCCTCCTATAGCATGAGATGTGATATCTCAATGCTTCTAATACCAAACCTGGGACCCGTCCTATAGCATGAGATGTGATATCTCAATGCTTCTAATACCAAACCTGAGACACTTCCTATAACAAGATGGGATATCCAACTCCTTCCCATTCCAATCCTGAGACCCTTCCGATAGCAGAGATGTGATATCTCAATGCTTATACCAAACCTGAGACCCTTCCTATGGCATGAGATGTGATATCCAAAACCTTCCCATTTCAATCTTGAGACCCTTCCTATAGCATGAGATGTGATATCCAACTCCTTCCCATTCCAACCAGAGACCCTTCCTATAGCATGTGAAGGGATATCCAACTCCTTCCCAATCCAATCCTGAGACCCTTCCGATAGCAGAGATGTGATATCTCAATGCTTATACCAAACCTGAGACCCTACCTTTAGTATGATGTGATATCCAAATCCTTCACATTCCAATCCTGAGACCCTTCCTATAGCATGAGATGTGATATCTCAATGCTTCTAATACCAAACCTGAGATCCTTCCTATAACATGAGATGTGATATCCAACTCCTTCCCATTCCAAACCTGAGACCCTTCCAATAGCATGAGATTTGATATCTCAATGCTTCTAAAAACAAACATGAGAACCATCCTATAACGAGATGTGAAATCCGAATCCTTCCCTTCTCAAACCTGAGACCCTTCCTATAGCTCGAGATGCGATATCAAACTCCTTCCCATTCCAATCCTGAGATAGTTTGAGATGTGATATCCAACTCCTTCCCATTCCAATCCTGAGACCCTTATTATACCATGAGATGTGATATCTCAAGGCTTCTAATACCAAACCTGAGACCCGTCCTAAAACATGAGATGTGAGATCCAAATCCTTCCCCTTCCAAACCTGAGACCTTTCCTTTAGCATATGTGATATCCAACTCCTTCCCATTCCAATCCTGAGACCCTTCCGATAGCATGAGATGTGATATCTCAATGCTTCTAATATCAAACCTGAGACCCTCCCTATAGCATGAGATGTGCTATCCAACTCCTTGCCATTCCAATCCTGAGACCCTTCCTATAACATGAGACGTGATATCCAACTCCTTCCCATTCCAATCCTGAGACTCCTCCTATAGCATGATATGTGATATCTCAATGCTTCTAATACCAAACCTGGGACCCGTCCTATAGCATGAGATTTGATATCTCAATGCTTCTAATACCAAACCTGAGACCCTTCCTATAACAAGATGGGATATCCAACTCCTTCCCATTCCAATCCTGAGACCCTTCCGATAGCAGAGATGTGATATCTCAATGCTTATACCAAACCTGAGACCCTTCCTATGGAATGAGATGTCATATACAACTCCTTCCGATTCCAATCCTGAGACCCTTCCTATAGCATGAGATGTGATATCTCAATGCTTCTAATACCAAACCTGAGATCCTTCCTATAACATGAGATGTGATATCAAACTACTTCCCATTCCAAACATGAGACCCTTCCGATAGCATGAGATGTGATATCTCAATGCTTCTAAAACCAAACATGAGAACCATCCTATAACATGAGATGTGAAATCCAAATCATTCCCTTTCCAAACCTGAGACCCTTCCTATAGCTTGAGATGTGATATCAACTCCTTCCCATTCTAAACCTGAGACCCTTCCTATAGCATGAGATGTTATATCTTAATTCTTCTAAATCCAAACCTGAGAACCATCCTATCACATGTGAACTCCAAATCCTTCCCTTTCCAAACCTGAGACCCTTCCGATAGCATGAGATGTGATATCTCAATGCTACTAAAACCAAACATGAGAACCATCCTATAACATGAGATGTGAAATCCAAATCCTTCCCTTTCCAAACCTGAGACCCTTCCTATAGCTTGAGATGTGATATCAAACTCCTTCCCATTCCAATCCTGAGATAGCTTGAGATGTGATAGCCAACCCCTTCCCATTCCAATCCTGAGACCCTTCCTATACCATGAGATGTGATATCTCAATGCTTCTAATACCAAACCTGAGACCCGTCCTAAAACATGAGATGTGAGATGCAAATCCTTCCCCTTCCAAACCTGAGACCCTTCCTATAGCTTGAGATGTGATATCAAACTCCTTCCCATTCCAATCCCGAGATAGCTTGAGATGTGATATCCAACTCCATCCCATTCCAATCCTGAGACCCTTCCGATAGTATGAGATGTGATAGCTCAATGCTTCTAATATCAAAACTGAGACCCTCCCTATAGTATGAGATGTGATATCTAAGTCCTTCCCATTCCTATCCTGAGACCCTTCCGATAGCAGAGATGTGATATCTCAAAGCTTATACCAAACCTGATGACCCATCCTATGGCATGAGATGTGATATCCAACTCCTTCCCATTGCAATCCTGAGTTCCTTCCTATAGCATGAGATGTGATATCTCAATGCTTCTATCAAACCTGAGACCCTTCCTTTAGCATGAGATGTGATATCCAACTCCTTGCCATTCCAATTCTGAGACCCTTCCTATAACATGAGACGTGATATCCAACTCCTTCCCATTCCAATCCTGAGACTCCTCCTATAGCATGAGATGTGATATCTCAATGCTTTAAATACCAAACATGGGACCCGCCTTATAACATGAGATATGATATCCAAATCCTTCCCCTTCCAAACCTGAGACCCTTCCTTTAGCATGAGATGTGATATCCAATCCTTCCCATTCCAATCCTGAAACCCTTCCTATAGCATGAGATGTGATAGCTCAATGTTTCTAATAAAAAACCTGGGACCCTTCCTATAGCAAGAGATGTGATATCCAAATCCTTCCCATTCCAATCCTGAGACCCTTCCTATAACGAGATGTGATAACCAACTCCTTCCCATTCCAACCTGAGACACTTCCTATAGCATGAGAAGGGATATCCAAATCCTTCCCATTCCAATCCTGAGATCCTTCCTATAACATGATGTGATATCCAATTCCTTCCCATTCCAAACCTGAGACCCTTCCTATTGGATGAGATGTGATATCCAACTCCTTCCCATTCCAATCCTGAGACCCTTCCTATACCATGAGATGTGATATCTCAATGCTTCTAATAACAAACCTGGGACCCGCCCTATAACATGAGATATGATATCCAAATCCTTCCCCTTCCAAACCTGAGACCCTTCCTTTGGCATGAGATGTGATATCCAAATCCTTCCCATTCCAATCCTGAAACCCTTCCTATAGCATGAGATGTGATATCTCAATGTTTCTAATAAAAAACCTGAGACCCTTCCTATAGCAAGAGATGTGATATCCAAAACCTTCCCATTTCAATCTTGAGACCCTTCCTATAGCATGAGATGTGATATCCAACTCCTTCCCATTCCAACCTGAGACCCTTCCTATAGCATGAGAAGGGATATCCAATTCCTTCCCAATCCAATCCTGAGACCCTTCCGATAGCAGAGATGTGATATCTCAATGCTTATACCAAACCTGAGACCCTACCTTTAGTATGATGTGATATCCAAATCCTTCACATTCCAATCCTGAGACCCTTCCTATAGCATGAGATGTGATATCTCAATGCTTCTAATACCAAACCTGAGATCCTTCCTATAACATGAGATGTGATATCCAACTCCTTCCCATTCCAAACCTGAGACCCTTCCAATAGCATGAGATTTGATATCTCAATGCTTCTAAAAACAAACATGAGAACCATCCTATAACGAGATGTGAAATCCGAATCCTTCCCTTCCCAAACCTGAGACCCTTCCTATAGCTCGAGATGTGATATCAAACTCCTTCCCATTCCAATCCTGAGACCCTTATTATACCATGAGATGTGATATCTCAAGGCTTCTGATACCAAACCTGAGACCCAACCTAAAACATGAGATGTGAGATCCAAATCCTTCCCCTTCCAAACCTGAGAACTTTCCTTTAGCATATGTGATATCCAACTCCTTCCCATTCCAATCCTGAGACCCTTCCGATAGCATGAGATGTGATATCTCAATGCTTCTAATATCAAACCTGAGACCCGCCCTACAACATGAGATATGATATCCAAATCCTTCCCCTTCCAAACCTGAGACCCTTCCTTTAGCATGAGATGTGATATCCAATCCTTCCCATTCCAATCCTGAAACCCTTCCTATAGCATGAGATGTGATAGCTCAATGTTTCTAATAAAAAACCTGAGACCCTTCCTATAGCAAGAGATGTGATATCCAAATCCTTCCCATTCCAATCCTGAGACCCTTCCTATAACGAGATGTGATATCCAACTCCTTCCCATTCCAACCTGAGACACTTCCTATAGCATGAGAAGGGATATCCAAATCCTTCCCATTCCAATCCTGAGATCCTTCCTATAACATGATGTGATATCCAATTCCTTCCCATTCCAAACCTGAGACCCTTCCTATTGGATGAGATGTGATATCCAACTCCTTCCCATTCCAATCCTGAGACCCTTCCTATACCATGAGATGTGATATCTCAATGCTTCTAATACCAAACCTGGGACACGCCCTATAACATGAGATATGATATGCAAATCCTTCCCCTTCCAAACCTGAGACCCTTCCTTTAGCATGAGATGTGATATCCAAATCCTTCCCATTCCAATCCTGAAACCCTTCCTATAGCATGATATGTGATATCTCAATGTTTCTAATAAAAAACCTGAGACCCTTCCTATAGCAAGAGATGTGATATCCAAAACCTTCCCATTTCAATCTTGAGACCCTTCCTATAGCATGAGATGTGATATCCAACTCCTTCCCAATCCAATCCTGAGACCCTTCCGATAGCAGAGATGTGATATCTCAATGCTTATACCAAACCTGAGACCCTACCTTTAGTATGATGTGATATCCAAATCCTTCACATTCCAATCCTGAGACCCTTCCTATAGCATGAGATGTGATATCTCAATGCTTCTAATACCAAACCTGAGATCCTTCCTATAACATGAGATGTGATATCCAACTCCTTCCCATTCCAATCCTGAGATAGTTTGAGATGTGATATCCAACTCCTTCCCATTCCAATCCTGAGACCCTTATTATACCATGAGATGTGATATCTCAAGGCTTCTAATACCAAACCTGAGACCCGTCCTAAAACATGAGATGTGAGATCCAAATCCTTCCCCTTCCAAACCTGAGACCTTTCCTTTAGCATATGTGATATCCAACTCCTTCCCATTCCAATCCTGAGACCCTTCCGATAGCATGAGATGTGATATCTCAATGCTTCTAATATCAAACCTGAGACCCTCCCTATAGCATGAGATGTGATATCCAACTCCTTGCCATTCCAATCCTGAGACCCTTCCTATAACATGAGACGTGATATCCAACTCCTTCCCATTCCAATCCTGAGACTCCTCCTATAGCATGAGATGTGATATCTCAATGCTTCTAATACCAAACCTGGGACCCGTACTATAGCATGAGATGTGACATCTCAATGCTTCTAATACCAAACCTGAGACCCTTCCTATAACAAGATGGGATATCCAACTCCTTCCCATTCCAATCCTGAGACCCTTCCGATAGCAGAGATTAGATATCTCAATGCTTATACCAAACCTGAGACCCTTCCTATGGCATGAGATGTGATATCCAAAACCTTCCCATTTCAATCTTGAGACCCTTCCTATAGCATGAGATGTGATATCCAACTCCTTCCCATTCCAACCAGAGACCCTTCCTATAGCATGTGAAGGGATATCCAACTCCTTCCCAATCCAATCCTGAGACCCTTCCGATAGCAGAGATGTGATATCTCAATGCTTATACCAAACCTGAGACCCTACCTTTAGTATGATGTGATATCCAAATCCTTCACATTCCAATCCTGAGACCCTTCCTATAGCATGAGATGTGATATCTCAATGCTTCTAATACCAAACCTGAGATCCTTCCTATAACATGAGATGTGATATCCAACTCCTTCCCATTCCAAACCTGAGACCCTTCCAATAGCATGAGATTTGATATCTCAATGCTTCTAAAAACAAACATGAGAACCATCCTATAACGAGATGTGAAATCCGAATCCTTCCCTTCTCAAACCTGAGACCCTTCCTATAGCTCGAGATGTGATATCAAACTCCTTCCCATTCCAATCCTGAGATAGTTTGAGATGTGATATCCAACTCCTTCCCATTCCAATCCTGAGACCCTTATTATACCATGAGATGTGATATCTCAAGGCTTCTAATACCAAACCTGAGACCCGTCCTAAAACATGAGATGTGAGATCCAAATCCTTCCCCTTCCAAACCTGAGACCTTTCCTTTAGCATATGTGATATCCAACTCCTTCCCATTCCAATCCTGAGACCCTTCCGATAGCATGAGATGTGATATCTCAATGCTTCTAATATCAAACCTGAGACCCTCCCTATAGCATGAGATGTGCTATCCAACTCCTTGCCATTCCAATCCTGAGACCCTTCCTATAACATGAGACGTGATATCCAACTCCTTCCCATTCCAATCCTGAGACTCCTCCTATAGCATGATATGTGATATCTCAATGCTTCTAATACCAAACCTGGGACCCGTCCTATAGCATGAGATTTGATATCTCAATGCTTCTAATACCAAACCTGAGACCCTTCCTATAACAAGATGGGATATCCAACTCCTTCCCATTCCAATCCTGAGACCCTTCCGATAGCAGAGATGTGATATCTCAATGCTTATACCAAACCTGAGACCCTTCCTATGGCATGAGATGTCATATACAACTCCTTCCGATTCCAATCCTGAGACCCTTCCTATAGCATGAGATGTGATATCTCAATGCTTCTAATACCAAACCTGAGATCCTTCCTATAACATGAGATGTGATATCAAACTACTTCCCATTCCAAACATGAGACCCTTCCGATAGCATGAGATGTAATATCTCAATGCTTCTAAAACCAAACATGAGAACCATCCTATAACATGAGATGTGAAATCCAAATCATTCCCTTTCCAAACCTGAGACCCTTCCTATAGCTTGAGATGTGATATCAACTCCTTCCCATTCTAAACCTGAGACCCTTCCTATAGCATGAGATGTTATATCTTAATTCTTCTAAATCCAAACCTGAGAACCATCCTATCACATGTGAACTCCAAATCCTTCCCTTTCCAAACCTGAGACCCTTCCGATAGCATGAGATGTGATATCTCAATGCTACTAAAACCAAACATGAGAACCATCCTATAACATGAGATGTGAAATCCAAATCCTTCCCTTTCCAAACCTGAGACCCTTCCTATAGCTTGAGATGTGATATCAAACTCCTTCCCATTCCAATCCTGAGATAGCTTGAGATGTGATAGCCAACCCCTTCCCATTCCAATCCTGAGACCCTTCCTATACCATGAGATGTGATATCTCAATGCTTCTAATACCAAACCTGAGACCCGTCCTAAAACATGAGATGTGAGATCCAAATCCTTCCCCTTCCAAACCTGAGACCCTTCCTATAGCTTGAGATGTGATATCAAACTCCTTCCCATTCCAATCCCGAGATAGCTTGAGATGTGATATCCAACTCCATCCCATTCCAATCCTGAGACCCTTCCGATAGCATGAGATGTGATAGCCCAATGCTTCTAATATCAAAACTGAGACCCTCCCTATAGTTTGAGATGTGATATCTAAGTCCTTCCCATTTCTATCCTGAGACCCTTCCGATAGCAGAGATGTGATATCTCAAAGCTTATACCAAACCTGATGACCCATCCTATGGCATGAGATGTGATATCCAACTCCTTCCCATTGCAATCCTGAGTTCCTTCCTATAGCATGAGATGTGATATCTCAATGCTTCTATCAAACCTGAGACCCTTCCTTTAGCATGAGATGTGATATCCAACTCCTTGCCATTCCAATTGTGAGACCCTTCCTATAACATGAGACGTGATATCCAACTCCTTCCCATTCCAATCCTGAGACTCCTCCTATAGCATGAGATGTGATATCTCAATGCTTTAAATACCAAACATGGGACCCGCCTTATAACATGAGATATGATATCCAAATCCTTCCCCTTCCAAACCTGAGACCCTTCCTTTAGCATGAGATGTGATATCCAATCCTTCCCATTCCAATCCTGAAACCCTTCCTATAGCATGAGATGTGATAGCTCAATGTTTCTAATAAAAAACCTGAGACCCTTCCTATAGCAAGAGATGTGATATCCAAATCCTTCCCATTCCAATCCTGAGACCCTTCCTATAACGAGATGTGATATCCAACTCCTTCCCATTCCAACCGGAGACACTTCCTATAGCACGAGAAGGGATATCCAAATCCTTCCCATTCCAATCCTGAGATCCTTCCTATAACATGATGTGATATCCAATTCCTTCCCATTCCAAACCTGAGACCCTTCCTATTGGATGAGATGTGATATCCAACTCCTTCCCATTCCAATCCTGAGACCCTTCCTATACCATGAGATGTGATATCTCAATGCTTCTAATAACAAACCTGGGACCCGCCCTATAACATGAGATATGATATCCAAATCCTTCCCCTTCCAAACCTGAGACCCTTCCTTTGGCATGAGATGTGATATCCAAATCCTTCCCATCCCAATCCTGAAACCCTTCCTATAGCATGAGATGTGATATCTCAATGTTTCTAATAAAAAACCTGAGACCCTTCCTATAGCAAGAGATGTGATATCCAAAACCTTCCCATTTCAATCTTGAGACCCTTCCTATAGCATGAGATGTGATATCCAACTCCTTCCCATTCCAACCTGAGACCCTTCCTATAGCATGAGAAGGGATATCCAATTCCTTCCCAATCCAATCCTGAGACCCTTCCGATAGCAGAGATGTGATATCTCAATGCTTATACCAAACCTGAGACCCTACCTTTAGTATGATGTGATATCCAAATCCTTCACATTCCAATCCTGAGACCCTTCCTATAGCATGAGATGTGATATCTCAATGCTTCTAATACCAAACCTGAGATCCTTCCTATAACATGAGATGTGATATCCAACTCCTTCCCATTCCAAACCTGAGACCCTTCCAATAGCATGAGATTTGATATCTCAATGCTTCTAAAAACAAACATGAGAACCATCCTATAACGAGATGTGAAATCTGAATCCTTCCCTTCCCAAACCTGAGACCCTTCCTATAGCTCGAGATGTGATATCAAACTCCTTCCCATTCCAATCCTGAGACCCTTATTATACCATGAGATGTGATATCTCAAGGCTTCTAATACCAAACCTGAGACCCAACCTAAAACATGAGATGTGAGATCCAAATCCTTCCCCTTCCAAACCTGAGAACTTTCCTTTAGCATATGTGATATCCAACTCCTTCCCATTCCAATCCTGAGACCCTTCCGATAGCATGAGATGTGATATCTCAATGCTTCTAATATCAAACCTGAGACCCGCCCTACAACATGAGATATGATATCCAAATCCTTCCCCTTCCAAACCTGAGACCCTTCCTTTAGCATGAGATGTGATATCCAATCCTTCCCATTCCAATCCTGAAACCCTTCCTATAGCATGAGATGTGATAGCTCAATGTTTCTAATAAAAAACCTGAGACCCTTCCTATAGCAAGAGATGTGATATCCAAATCCTTCCCATTCCAATCCTGAGACCCTTCCTATAACGAGATGTGATATCCAACTCCTTCCCATTCCAACCTGAGACACTTCCTATAGCATGAGAAGGGATATCCAAATCCTTCCCATTCCAATCCTGAGATCCTTCCTATAACATGATGTGATATCCAATTCCTTCCCATTCCAAACCTGAGACCCTTCCTATTGGATGAGATGTGATATCCAACTCCTTCCCATTCCAATCCTGAGACCCTTCCTATACCATGAGATGTGATATCTCAATGCTTCTAATACCAAACCTGGGACCCGCCCTATAACATGAGATATGATATGCAAATCCTTCCCCTTCCAAACCTGAGACCCTTCCTTTAGCATGAGATGTGATATCCAAATCCTTCCCATTCCAATCCTGAAACCCTTCCTATAGCATGATATGTGATATCTCAATGTTTCTAATAAAAAACCTGAGACCCTTCCTATAGCAAGAGATGTGATATCCAAAACCTTCCCATTTCAATCTTGAGACCCTTCCTATAGCATGAGATGTGATATCTCAATGCTTATACCAAACCTGAGACCCTACCTTTAGTATGATGTGATATCCAAATCCTTCACATTCCAATCCTGAGACCCTTCCTATAGCATGAGATGTGATATCTCAATGCTTCTAATACCAAACCTGAGATCCTTCCTATAACATGAGATGTGATATCCAACTCCTTCCCATTCCAAACCTGAGACCCTTCCAATAGCATGAGATTTGATATCTCAATGCTTCTAAAAACAAACATGAGAACCATCCTATAACGAGATGTGAAATCCGAATCCTTCCCTTCCCAAACCTGAGACCCTTCCTATAGCTCGAGATGTGATATCAAACTCCTTCCCATTCCAATCCTGAGATAGTTTGAGATGTGATATCCAACTCCTTCCCATTCCAATCCTGAGACCCTTATTATACCATGAGATGTGATATCTCAAGGCTTCTAATACCAAACCTGAGACCCGTCCTAAAACATGAGATGTGAGATCCAAATCCTTCCCCTTCCAAACCTGAGACCTTTCCTTTAGCATATGTGATATCCAACTCCGTCCCATTCCAATCCTGAGACCCTTCCGATAGCATGAGATGTGATATCTCAATGCTTCTAATATCAAACCTGAGACCCTCCCTATAGCATGAGATGTGATATCCAACTCCTTGCCATTCCAATCCTGACACCCTTCCTATAACATGAGACGTGAGATCCAACTCCTTCCCATTCCAATCCTGAGACTCCTCCTATAGCATGAGATGTGATATCTCAATGCTTCTAATACCAAACCTGGGACCCGTCCTATAGCATGAGATGTGATATCTCAATGCTTCTAATACCAAACCTGAGACCCTTCCTATAACAAGATGGGATATCCAACTCCTTCCCATTACAATCCTGAGACACTTCCGATAGCAGAGATGTGATATCTCAATGCTTATACCAAACCTGAGACGCTTCCTATGGCATGAGATGTGATATCCAAAACCTTCCCATTTCAATCTTGAGACCCTTCCTATAGCATGAGATGTGATATCCAACTCCTTCCCATTCCAACCTGAGACCCTTCCTACAGCATGTGAAGGGATATCCAACTCCTTCCCAATCCAATCCTGAGACCCTTCCGATAGCAGAGATGTGATATCTCAATGCTTATACCAAACCTGAGACCCTACCTTTAGTATGATGTGATATCCAAATCCTTCACATTCCAATCCTGAGACCCTTCCTATAGCATGAGATGTGATATCTCAATGCTTCTAATACCAAACCTGAGATCCTTCCTATAACATGAGATGTGATATCCAACTCCTTCCCATTCCAAACCTGAGACCCTTCCAATAGCATGAGATTTGATATCTCAATGCTTCTAAAAACAAACATGAGAACCATCCTATAACGAGATGTGAAATCCGAATCCTTCCCTTCCCAAACCTGAGACCCTTCCTATAGCTCGAGATGTGATATCAAACTCCTTCCCATTCCAATCCTGAGATAGTTTGAGATGTGATATCCAACTCCTTCCCATTCCAATCCTGAGACCCTTATTATACCATGAGATGTGATATCTCAAGGCTTCTAATACCAAACCTGAGACCCGTCCTAAAACATGAGATGTGAGATCCAAATCCTTCCCCTTCCAAACCTGAGACCTTTCCTTTAGCATATGTGATATCCAACTCCTTCCCATTCCAATCCTGAGACCCTTCCGATAGCATGAGATGTGATATCTCAATGCTTCTAATATCAAACCTGAGACCCTCCCTATAGCATGAGATGTGATATCCAACTCCTTGCCATTCCATCCTGAGACCCTTCCTATAACATGAGACGTGATATCCAACTCCTTCCCATTCCAATCCTGAGACTCCTCCTATAGCATGATATGTGATATCTCAATGCTTCTAATACCAAACCTGGGACCCGTCCTATAGCATGAGATTTGATATCTCAATGCTTCTAATACCAAACCTGAGACCCTTCCTATAACAAGATGGGATATCCAACTCCTTCCCATTCCAATCCTGAGACCCTTCCGATAGCAGAGATGTGATATCTCAATGCTTATACCAAACCTGAGACCCTACCTATGGCATGAGATGTCATATACAACTCCTTCCGATTCCAATCCTGAGACCCTTCCTATAGCATGAGATGTGATATCTCAATGCTTCTAATACCAAACCTGAGATCCTTCCTATAACATGAGATGTGATATCAAACTACTTCCCATTCCAAACCTGAGACCCTTCCGATAGCATGAGATGTGATATCTCAATGCTTCTAAAACCAAACATGAGAACCATCCTATAACATGAGATGTGAAATCCAAATCATTCCCTTTCCAAACCTGAGACCCTTCCTATAGCTTGAGATGTGATATCAAACTCCTTCAAATTCAATGTGTTATCCAACTCCTTCCCATTCCAATCCTGAGACCCTTCCTATACCATGAGATGTGATATTTCAATGCTTCTAATACCAAACCTGAGACCCGTCCTAAAACATGAGATGTGAGATCCAAATCCTTCCCCTTCCAAACCTGAGACCTTTCCTTTAGCATGAGATGTGATATCAACTCCTTTCCATTCCAAACCTGAGACCCTTCCTATAGCATGAGATGTTATATCTTAATTCTTCTAAATCCAAACCTGAGAACCATCCTATAACATGTGAACTCCAAATCCTTCCCTTTCCAAACCTGAGACCCTTCCGATAGCATGAGATGTGATATCTCAATGCTACTAAAACCAAACATGAGAACCATCCTATAACATGAGATGTGAAATCCAAATCCTTCCCTTTCCAAACCTGAGACCCTTCCTATAGCTTGAGATGTGATATCAAACTCCTTCCCATTCCAATCCTGAGACCCTTATTATACCATGAGATGTGATATCTCAAGGCTTCTAATACCAAACCTGAGACCCGTCCTAAAACATGAGATGTGAGATCCAAATCCTTCCCCTTCCAAACCTGAGACCTTTCCTTTAGCATATGTGATATCCAACTCCTTCCCATTCCAATCCTGAGACCCTTCCGATAGCATGAGATGTGATATCTCAATGCTTCAAATATCAAACCTGAGACCCTCCCTATAGCATGAGATGTGATATCCAACTCCTTGCCATTCCAATCCTGAGACCCTTCCTATAACATGAGACGTGATATCCAACTCCTTCCCATTCCAATCCTGAGACTCCTCCTATAGCATGATATGTGATATCTCAATGCTTCTAATACCAAACCTGGGACCCGTCCTATAGCATGAGATTTGATATCTCAATGCTTCTAATACCAAACCTGAGACCCTTCCTATAACAAGATGGGATATCCAACTCCTTCCCATTCCAATCCTGAGACCCTTCCGATAGCAGAGATGTGATATCTCAATGCTTATACCAAACCTGAGACCCTTCCTATGGCATGAGATGTCATATACAACTCCTTCCGATTCCAATCCTGAGACCCTTCCTATAGCATGAGATGTGATATCTCAATGCTTCTAATACCAAACCTGAGATCCTTCCTATAACATGAGATGTGAGACCTTTCCTTTAGCATGAGATGTGATATCAACTCCTTCCCATTCCAAACCTGAGACCCTTCCTATAGCATGAGATGTTATATCTTAATTCTTCTAAATCCAAACCTGAGAACCATCCTATAACATGTGAACTCCAAATCCTTCCCTTTCCAAACCTGAGACCCTTCCGATAGCATGAGATGTGATATCTCAATGCTACTAAAACCAAACATGAGAACCATCCTATAACATGAGATGTGAAATCCAAATCCTTCCCTTTCCAAACCTGAGACCCTTCCTATAGCTTGAGATGTGATATCAAACTCCTTCCCATTCCAATCCTGAGATAGCTTGAGATGTGATAGCCAACTCCTTCCCATTCCAATCCTGAGACCCTTCCTATACCATGAGATGTGATATCTCAATGCTTCTAATACCAAACCTGAGACCCGTCCTAAAACATGAGATGTGAGATCCATATCCTTCCCCTACCAAACCTGAGACCCTTCCTATAGCTTGAGATGTGATATCAAACTCCTTCCCATTCCAATCCCGAGATAGCTTGAGATGTGATATCCAACTCCATCCCATTCCAATCCTGAGACCCTTCCGATAGCATGAGATGTGATAGCTCAATGCTTCTAATATCAAAACTGAGACCCTCCCTATAGTATGAGATGTGATATCTAAGTCCTTCCCATTCCTATCCTGAGACCCTTCCGATAGCAGAGATGTGATATCTCAATGCTTATACCAAACCTGATGACCCATCCTATGGCATGAGATGTGATATCCAACTCCTTCCCATTGCAATCCTGAGTTCCTTCCTATAGCATGAGATGTGATATCTCAATGCTTCTATCAAACCTGAGACCCTTCCTTTAGCATGAGATGTGATATCCAACACCTTGCCATTCCAATTCTGAGACCCTTCCTATAACATGAGACGTGAGATCCAACTCCTTCCCATTCCAATCCTGAGACCCTTCCGATAGCAGAGATGTGATATCTCAATGCTTATACCAAACCTGATGACCCATCCTATGGCATGAGATGTGATATCCAACTCCTTCCCATTGCAATCCTGAGTTCCTTCCTATAGCATGAGATGTGATATTTCAATGCTTCTAATACCAAACCTGAGACCCGTCCTAAAACATGAGATGTGAGATCCAAATCCTTCCCCTTCCAAACCTGAGACCTTTCCTTTAGCATATGTGATATCCAACTCCTTCCCATTCCAATCCTGAGACCCTTCCGATAGCATGAGATGTGATATCTCAATGCTTCTAATATCAAACCTGAGACCCTCCCTATAGCATGAGATGTGATATCCAACTCCTTGCCATTCCAATCCTGAGACCCTTCCTATAACATGAGACGTGATATCCAACTCCTTCCCATTCCAATCCTGAGACTCCTCCTATAGCATGATATGTGATATCTCAATGCTTCTAATACCAAACCTGGGACCCGTCCTATAGCATGAGATTTGATATCTCAATGCTTCTAATACCAAACCTGAGACCCTTCCTATAACAAGATGGGATATCCAACTCCTTCCCATTCCAATCCTGAGACTCCTCCTATAGCATGAGATGTGATATCTCAATGCTTTAAATACCAAACATGGGACCCGCCTTATAACATGAGATATGATATCCAAATCCTTCCCCTTCCAAACCTGAGACCCTTCCTTTAGCATGAGATGTGATATCCAATCCTTCCCATTCCAATCCTGAAACCCTTCCTATAGCATGAGATGTGATAGCTCAATGTTTCTAATAAAAAACCTGAGACCCTTCCTATAGCAAGAGATGTGATATCCAAATCCTTCCCATTCCAATCCTGAGACCCTTCCTATAACGAGATGTGATATCCAACTCCTTCCCATTCCAACCTGAGACACTTCCTATAGCATGAGAAGGGATATCCAAATCCTTCCCATTCCAATCCTGAGATCCTTCCTATAACATGATGTGATATCCAATTCCTTCCCATTCCAAACCTGAGACCCTTCCTATTGGATGAGATGTGATATCCAACTCCTTCCCATTCCAATCCTGAGACCCTTCCTATACCATGAGATGTGATATCTCAATGCTTCTAATAACAAACCTGGGACCCGCCCTATAACATGAGATATGATATCCAAATCCTTCCCCTTCCAAACCTGAGACCCTTCCTTTGGCATGAGATGTGATATCCAAATCCTTCCCATTCCAATCCTGAAACCCTTCCTATAGCATGAGATGTGATATCTCAATGTTTCTAATAAAAAACCTGAGACCCTTCCTATAGCAAGAGATGTGATATCCAAAACCTTCCCATTTCAATCTTGAGACCCTTCCTATAGCATGAGATGTGATATCCAACTCCTTCCCATTCCAACCTGAGACCCTTCCTATAGCATGAGAAGGGATATCCAATTCCTTCCCAATCCAATCCTGAGACCCTTCCGATAGCAGAGATGTGATATCTCAATGCTTATACCAAACCTGAGACCCTACCTTTAGTATGATGTGATATCCAAATCCTTCACATTCCAATCCTGAGACCCTTCCTATAGCATGAGATGTGATATCTCAATGCTTCTAATACCAAACCTGAGATCCTTCCTATAACATGAGATGTGATATCCAACTCCTTCCCATTCCAAACCTGAGACCCTTCCAATAGCATGAGATTTGATGTCTCAATGCTTCTAAAAACAAACATGAGAACCATCCTATAACGAGATGTGAAATCCGAATCCTTCCCTTCCTATAGCTCGAGATGTGATATCAAACTCCTTCCCATTCCAATCCTGAGACCCTTATTATACCATGAGATGTGATATCTCAAGGCTTCTAATACCAAACCTGAGACCCAACCTAAAACATGAGATGTGAGATCCAAATCCTTCCCCTTCCAAACCTGAGAACTTTCCTTTAGCATATGTGATATCCAACTCCTTCCCATTCCAATCCTGAGACCCTTCCGATAGCATGAGATGTGATATCTCAATGCTTCTAATATCAAACCTGAGACCCGCCCTACAACATGAGATATGATATCCAAATCCTTCCCCTTCCAAACCTGAGACCCTTCCTTTAGCATGAGATGTGATATCCAATCCTTCCCATTCCAATCCTGAAACCCTTCCTATAGCATGAGATGTGATAGCTCAATGTTTCTAATAAAAAACCTGAGACCCTTCCTATAGCAAGAGATGTGATATCCAAATCCTTCCCATTCCAATCCTGAGACCCTTCCTATAACGAGATGTGATATCCAACTCCTTCCCATTCCAACCTGAGACACTTCCTATAGCATGAGAAGGGATATCCAAATCCTTCCCATTCCAATCCTGAGATCCTTCCTATAACATGATGTGATATCCAATTCCTTCCCATTCCAAACCTGAGACCCTTCCTATTGGATGAGATGTGATATCCAACTCCTTCCCATTCCAATCCTGAGACCCTTCCTATACCATGAGATGTGATATCTCAATGCTTCTAATACCAAACCTGGGACCCGCCCTATAACATGAGATATGATATGCAAATCCTTCCCCTTCCAAACCTGAGACCCTTCCTTTAGCATGAGATGTGATATCCAAATCCTTCCCATTCCAATCCTGAAACCCTTCCTATAGCATGATATGTGATATCTCAATGTTTCTAATAAAAAACCTGAGACCCTTCCTATAGCAAGAGATGTGATATCCAAAACCTTCCCATTTCAATCTTGAGACCCTTCCTATAGCATGAGATGTGATATCCAACTCCTTCCCAATCCAATCCTGAGACCCTTCTGATAGCAGAGATGTGATATCTCAATGCTTATACCAAACCTGAGACCCTACCTTTAGTATGATGTGATATCCAAATCCTTCACATTCCAATCCTGAGACCCTTCCTATAGCATGAGATGTGATATCTCAATGCTTCTAATACCAAACCTGAGATCCTTCCTATAACATGAGATGTGATATCCAACTCCTTCCCATTCCAAACCTGAGACCCTTCCAATAGCATGAGATTTGATATCTCAATGCTTCTAAAAACAAACATGAGAACCATCCTATAACGAGATGTGAAATCCGAATCCTTCCCTTCTCAAACCTGAGACCCTTCCTATAGCTCGAGATGTGATATCAAACTCCTTCCCATTCCAATCCTGAGATAGTTTGAGATGTGATATCCAACTCCTTCCCATTCCAATCCTGAGACCCTTATTATACCATGAGATGTGATATCTCAAGGCTTCTAATACCAAACCTGAGACCCGTCCTAAAACATGAGATGTGAGATCCAAATCCTTCCCCTTCCAAACCTGAGACCTTTCCTTTAGCATATGTGATATCCAACTCCGTCCCATTCCAATCCTGAGACCCTTCCGATAGCATGAGATGCGATATCTCAATGCTTCTAATATCAAACCTGAGACCCTCCCTATAGCATGAGATGTGATATCCAACTCCTTGCCATTCCAATCCTGAGACCCTTCCTATAACATGAGACGTGAGATCCAACTCCTTCCCATTCAAATCCTGAGACTCCTCCTATAGCATGAGATGTGATATCTCAATGCTTCTAATACCAAACCTGGGGCCCGTCCTATAGCATGAGATGTGATATCTCAATGCTTCTAATACCAAACCTGAGACCCTTCCTATAACAAGATGGGATATCCAACTCCTTCCCATTACAATCCTGAGACCCTTCCGATAGCAGAGATGTGATATCTCAATGCTTATACCAAACCTGAGACGCTTCCTATGGCATGAGATGTGATATCCAAAACCTTCCCATTTCAATCTTGAGACCCTTCCTATAGCATGAGATGTGATATCCAACTCCTTCCCATTCCAACCTGAGACCCTTCCTATAGCATGTGAAGGGATATCCAACTCCTTCCCAATCCAATCCTGAGACCCTTCCGATAGCAGAGATGTGATATCTCAATGCTTATACCAAACCTGAGACCCTACCTTTAGTATGATGTGATATCCAAATCCTTCACATTCCAATCCTGAGACCCTTCCTATAGCATGAGATGTGATATCTCAATGCTTCTAATACCAAACCTGAGATCCTTCCTATAACATGAGATGTGATATCCAACTCCTTCCCATTCCAAACCTGAGACCCTTCCAATAGTATGAGATTTGATATCTCTATGCTTCTAAAAACAAACATGAGAACCATCCTATAACGAGATGTGAAATCCGAATCCTTCCCTTCCCAAACCTGAGACCCTTCCTATAGCTCGAGATGTGATATCAAACTCCTTCCCATTCCAATCCTGAGATAGTTTGAGATGTGATATCCAACTCCTTCCCATTCCAATCCTGAGACCCTTATTATACCATGAGATGTGATATCTCAAGGCTTCTAATACCAAACCTGAGACCCGTCCTAAAACATGAGATGTGAGATCCAAATCCTTCCCCTTCCAAACCTGAGACCTTTCCTTTAGCATATGTGATATCCAACTCCGTCCCATTCCAATCCTGAGACCCTTCCGATAGCATGAGATGTGATATCTCAATGCTTCTAATATCAAACCTGAGACCCTCCCTATAGCATGAGATGTGATATCCAACTCCTTGCCATTCCAATCCTGAGACCCTTCCTATAACATGAGACGTGAGATCCAACTCCTTCCCATTCCAATCCTGAGACTCCTCCTATAGCATGAGATGTGATATCTCAATGCTTCTAATACCAAACCTGGGACCCGTCCTATAGCATGAGATGTGATATCTCAATGCTTCTAATACCAAACCTGAGACCCTTCCTATAACAAGATGGGATATCCAACTCCTTCCCATTACAATCCTGAGACCCTTCCGATAGCAGAGATGTGATATCTCAATGCTTATACCAAACCTGAGACGCTTCCTATGGCATGAGATGTGATATCCAAAACCTTCCCATTTCAATCTTGAGACCCTTCCTATAGCATGAGATGTGATATCCAACCCCTTCCCATTCCAACCTGAGACCCTTCCTATAGCATGTGAAGGGATATCCAACTCCTTCCCAATCCAATCCTGAGACCCTTCCGATAGCAGAGATGTGATATCTCAATGCTTATACCAAACCTGAGACCCTACCTTTAGTATGATGTGATATCCAAATCCTTCACATTCCAATCCTGAGACCCTTCCTATAGCATGAGATGTGATATCTCAATGCTTCTAATACCAAACCTGAGATCCTTCCTATAACATGAGATGTGATATCCAACTCCTTTGCATTCAAAACCGGAGACCCTTCCAATAGCATGAGATTTGATATCTCAATGCTTCTAAAAACAAACATGAGAACCATCCTATAACGAGATGTGAAATCCGAATCCTTCCCTTCCCAAACCTGAGACCCTTCCTATAGCTCGAGATGTGATATCAAACTCCTTCCCATTCCAATCCTGAGATAGTTTGAGATGTGATATCCAACTCCTTCCCATTCCAATCCTGAGACCCTTATTATACCATGAGATGTGATATCTCAAGGCTTCTAATACCAAACCTGAGACCCGTCCTAAAACATGAGATGTGAGATCCAAATCCTTCCCCTTCCAAACCTGAGACCTTTCCTTTAGCATATGTGATATCCAACTCCTTCCCATTCCAATCCTGAGACCCTTCCGATAGCATGAGATGTGATATCTCAATGCTTCTAATATCAAACCTGAGACCCTCCCTATAGCATGAGATGTGATATCCAACTCCTTGCCATTCCAATCCTGAGACCCTTCCTATAACATGAGACGTGATATCCAACTCCTTCCCATTCCAATCCTGAGACTCTTCCTATAGCATGATATGTGATATCTCAATGCTTCTAATACCAAACCTGGGACCCGTCCTATAGCATGAGATTTGATATCTCAATGCTTCTAATACCAAACCTGAGACCCTTCCTATAACAAGATGGGATATCCAACTCCTTCCCATTCCAATCCTGAGACCCTTCCGATAGCAGAGATGTGATATCTCAATGCTTATACCAAACCTGAGACCCTACCTATGGCATGAGATGTCATATACAACTCCTTCCGATTCCAATCCTGAGCCCCTTCCTATAGCATGAGATGTGATATCTCAATGCTTCTAATACCAAACCTGAGATCCTTCCTATAACATGAGATGTGATATCAAACTACTTCCCATTCCAAACCTGAGACCCTTCCGATAGCATGAGATGTGATATCTCAATGCTTCTAAAACCAAACATGAGAACCATCCTATAACATGAGATGTGAAATCCAAATCATTCCCTTTCCAAACCTGAGACCCTTCCTATAGCTTGAGATGTGATATCAAACTCCTTCAAATTCAATGTGTTATCCAACTCCTTCCCATTCCAATCCTGAGACCCTTCCTATACCATGAGATGTGATATTTCAATGCTTCTAATACCAAACCTGAGACCCGTCCTAAAACATGAGATGTGAGATCCAAATCCTTCCCCTTCCAAACCTGAGACCTTTCCTTTAGCATGAGATGTGATATCAACTCCTTTCCATTCCAAACCTGAGACCCTTCCTATAGCATGAGATGTTATATCTTAATTCTTCTAAATCCAAACCTGAGAACCATCCTATAACATGTGAACTCCAAATCCTTCCCTTTCCAAACCTGAGACCCTTCCGATAGCATGAGATGTGATATCTCAATGCTACTAAAACCAAACATGAGAACCATCCTATAACATGAGATGTGAAATACAAATCCTTCCCTTTCCAAACCTGAGACCCTTCCTATAGCTTGAGATGTGATATCAAACTCCTTCCCATTCCAATCCTGAGATAGCTTGAGATGTGATAGCCAACTCCTTCCCATTCCAATCCTGAGACCCTTCCTATACCATGAGATGTGATATCTCAATGCTTCTAATACCAAACCTGAGACCCGTCCTAAAACATGAGATGTGAGATCCAAATCCTTCCCCTTCCAAACCTGAGACCCTTCCTATAGCTTGAGATGTGATATCAAACTCCTTCCCATTCCAATCCCGAGATAGCTTGAGATGTGATATCCAACTCCATCCCATTCCAATCCTGAGACCCTTCCGATAGCATGAGATGTGATAGCTCAATGCTTCTAATATCAAACCTGAGACCCTCCCTATAGTATGAGATGTGATATCTAAGTCCTTCCCATTCCTATCCTGAGACCCTTCCGATAGCAGAGATGTGATATCTCAATGCTTATACCAAACCTGATGACCCATCCTATGGCATGAGATGTGATATCCAACTCCTTCCCATTGCAATCCTGAGTTCCTTCCTATAGCATGAGATGTGATATCTCAATGCTTCTAATACCAAACCTGAGACCCGTCCTAAAACATGAGATGTGAGATCCAAATCCTTCCCCTTCCAAACCTGAGACCTTTCCTTTAGCATATGTGATATCCAACTCCTTCCCATTCCAATCCTGAGACCCTTCCGATAGCATGAGATGTGATATCTCAATGCTTCTAATATCAAACCTGAGACCCTCCCTATAGCATGAGATGTGATATCCAACTCCTTGCCATTCCAATCCTGAGACCCTTCCTATAACATGAGACGTGATATCCAACTCCTTCCCATTCCAATCCTGAGACTCCTCCAATAGCATGATATGTGATATCTCAATGCTTCTAATACCAAACCTGGGACCCGTCCTATAGCATGAGATTTGATATCAAACTCCTTCCCATTCCAATCCCGAGATAGCTTGAGATGTGATATCCAACTCCATCCCATTCCAATCCTGAGACCCTTCCGATAGCATGAGATGTGATAGCTCAATGCTTCTAATATCAAACCTGAGACCCTCCCTATAGTATGAGATGTGATATCTAAGTCCTTCCCATTCCTATCCTGAGACCCTTCCGATAGCAGAGATGTGATATCTCAATGCTTATACCAAACCTGATGACCCATCCTATGGCATGAGATGTGATATCCAACTCCTTCCCATTGCAATCCTGAGTTCCTTCCTATAGCATGAGATGTGATATCTCACTGCTTCTAATACCAAACCTGAGACCCGTCCTAAAACATGAGATGTGAGATCCAAATCCTTCCCCTTCCAAACCTGAGACCTTTCCTTTAGCATATGTGATATCCAACTCCTTCCCATTCCAATCCTGAGACCCTTCCGATAGCATGAGATGTGATATCTCAATGCTTCTAATATCAAACCTGAGACCCTCCCTATAGCATGAGATGTGATATCCAACTCCTTGCCATTCCAATCCTGAGACCCTTCCTATAACATGAGACGTGATATCCAACTCCTTCCCATTCCAATCCTGAGACTCCTCCAATAGCATGATATGTGATATCTCAATGCTTCTAATACCAAACCTGGGACCCGTCCTATAGCATGAGATTTGATATCTCAATGCTTCTAATACCAAACCTGAGACCCTTCCTATAACAAGATGGGATATCCAACTCCTTCCGATTCCAATCCTGAGACCCTTCCGATAGCAGAGATGTGATATCTCAATGCTTATACCAAACCTGAGACCCTTCCTATGGCATGAGATGTCATATACAACTCCTTCCGATTCCAATCCTGAGACCCTTCCTATAGCATGAGATGTGATATCTCAATGCTTCTAATACCAAACCTGAGATCCTTCCTATAACATGAGATGTGATATCAAACGACTTCCCATTCCAAACCTGAGACCCTTCCGATAGCATGAGATGTGATATCTCAATGCTTCTAAAACCAAACATGAGAACCATCCTATAACATGAGATGTGAAATCCAAATCATTCCCTTTCCAAACCTGAGACCCTTCCTATAGCTTGAGATGTGATATCAAACTCCTTCCCATTCAATGTGTTATCCAACTCCTTCCCATTCCAATCCTGAGACCCTTCCTATACCATGAGATGTGATATTTCAATGCTTCTAATACCAAACCTGAGACCCGTCCTAAAACATGAGATGTGAGATCCAAATCCTTCCCCTTCCAAACCTGAGACCTTTCCTTTAGCATGAGATGTGATATCAACTCCTTCCCATTCCAAACCTGAGACCCTTCCTATAGCATGAGATGTTATATCTTAATTCTTCTAAATCCAAACCTGAGAACCATCCTATAACATGTGAACTCCAAATCCTTCCCTTTCCAAACCTGAGACCCTTCCGATAGCATGAGATGTGATATCTCAATGCTACTAAAACCAAACATGAGAACCATCCTATAACATGAGATGTGAAATCCAAATCCTTCCCTTTCCAAACCTGAGACCCTTCCTATAGCTTGAGATGTGATATCAAACTCCTTCCCATTCCAATCCTGAGACCCTTATTATACCATGAGATGTGATATCTCAAGGCTTCTAATACCAAACCTGAGACCCGTCCTAAAACATGAGATGTGAGATCCAAATCCTTCCCCTTCCAAACCTGAGACCTTTCCTTTAGCATATGTGATATCCAACTCCTTCCCATTCCAATCCTGAGACCCTTCCGATAGCATGAGATGTGATATCTCAATGCTTCAAATATCAAACCTGAGACCCTCCCTATAGCATGAGATGTGATATCCAACTCCTTGCCATTCCAATCCTGAGACCCTTCCTATAACATGAGACGTGATATCCAACTCCTTCCCATTCCAATCCTGATACTCCTCCTATAGCATGATATGTGATATCTCAATGCTTCTAATACCAAACCTGGGACCCGTCCTATAGCATGAGATTTGATATCTCAATGCTTCTAATACCAAACCTGAGACCCTTCCTATAACAAGATGGGATATCCAACTCCTTCCCATTCCAATCCTGAGACCCTTCCGATAGCAGAGATGTGATATCTCAATGCTTATACCAAACCTGAGACCCTTCCTATGGCATGAGATGTCATATACAACTCCTTCCAATTCCAATCCTGAGACCCTTCCTATAGCATGAGATGTGATATCTCAATGCTTCTAATACCAAACCTGAGATCCTTCCTATAACATGAGATGTGAGACCTTTCCTTTAGCATGAGATGTGATATCAACTCCTTCCCATTCCAAACCTGAGACCCTTCCTATAGCATGAGATGTTATATCTTAATTCTTCTAAATCCAAACCTGAGACCCATCCTATAACATGTGAACTCCAAATCCTTCCCTTTCCAAACCTGAGACCCTTCCGATAGCATGAGATGTGATATCTCAATGCTACTAAAACCAAACATGAGAACCATCCTATAACATGAGATGTGAAATCCAAATCCTTCCCTTTCCAAACCTGAGACCCTTCCTATAGCTTGAGATGTGATATCAAACTCCTTCCCATTCCAATCCTGAGATAGCTTGAGATGTGATAGCCAACTCCTTCCCATTCCAATCCTGAGACCCTTCCTATACCATGAGATGTGATATCTCAATGCTTCTAATACCAAACCTGAGACGCGTCCTAAAACATGAGATGTGAGATCCAAATCCTTCCCCTTCCAAACCTGAGACCCTTCCTATAGCTTGAGATGTGATATCAAACTCCTTCCCATTCCAATCCCGAGACCCTTCCGATAGCATGAGATGTGATAGCTCAATGCTTCTAATATCAAAACTGAGACCCTCCCTATAGTATGAGATGTGATATCTAAGTCCTTCCCATTCCTATCCTGAGACCCTTCCGATAGCAGAGATGTGATATCTCAATGCTTATACCAAACCTGATGACCCATCCTATGGCATGAGATGTGATATCCAACTCCTTCCCATTGCAATCCTGAGTTCCTTCCTATAGCATGAGATGTGATATCTCAATGCTTCTATCAAACCTGAGACCCTTCCTTTAGCATGAGATGTGATATCCAACTCCTTGCCATTCCAATTCTGAGACCCTTCCTATAACATGAGACGTGAGATCCAACTCCTTCCCATTCCAATCCTGAGACCCTTCCGATAGCAGAGATGTGATATTTCAATGCTTATACCAAACCTGATGACCCATCCTATGGCATGAGATGTGATATCCAACTCCTTCCCATTGCAATCCTGAGTTCCTTCCTATAGCATGAGATGTGATATCTCAATGCTTCTAATACCAAACCTGAGACCCGTCCTAAAACATGAGATGTGAGATCCAAATCCTTCCCCTTCCAAACCTGAGACCTTTCCTTTAGCATATGTGATATCCAACTCCTTCCCATTCCAATCCTGAGACCCTTCCGATAGCATGAGATGTGATATCTCAATGCTTCTAATATCAAACCTGAGACCCTCCCTATAGCATGAGATGTGATATCCAACTCCTTGCCATTCCAATCCTGAGACCCTTCCTATAACATGAGACGTGATATCCAACTCCTTCCCATTCCAATCCTGAGACTCCTCCTATAGCATGATATGTGATATCTCAATGCTTCTAATACCAAACCTGGGACCCGTCCTATAGCATGAGATTTGATATCTCAATGCTTCTAATACCAAACCTGAGACCCTTCCTATAACAAGATGGGATATCCAACTCCTTCCCATTCCAATCCTGAGACCCTTCCGATAGCAGAGATGTGATATCTCAATGTTTATACCAAACCTGAGACCCTACCTATGGCATGAGATGTCATATACAACTCCTTCCGATTCCAATCCTGAGACCCTTCCTATAGCATGAGATGTGATATCTCAATGCTTCTAATACCAAACCTGAGATCCTTCCTATAACATGAGATGTGATATCAAACTTCTTCCCATTCCAAACCTGAGACCCTTCCGATAGCATGAGATGTGATATCTCAATGCTTCTAAAACCAAACATGAGAACCATCCTATAACATGAGATGTGAAATCCAAATCATTCCCTTTCCAAACCTGAGACTCTTCCTATAGCTTGAGATGTGATATCAAACTCCTTCAAATTCAATGTGTTATCCAACTCCTTCCCATTCCAATCCTGAGACCCTTCCTATACCATGAGATGTGATATTTCAATGCTTCTAATACCAAACCTGAGACCCGTCCTAAAACATGAGATGTGAGATCCAAATCCTTCCCCTTCCAAACCTGAGACCTTTCCGTTAGCATGAGATGTGATATCAACTCCTTTCCATTCCAAACCTGAGACCCTTCCTATAGCATGAGATGTTATATCTTAATTCTTCTAAATCCAAACCTGAGAACCATCCTATAACATGTGAACTCCAAATCCTTCCCTTTCCAAACCTGAGACCCTTCCGATAGCATGAGATGTGATATCTCAATGCTACTAAAACCAAACATGAGAACCATCCTATAACATGAGATGTGAAATCCAAATCCTTCCCTTTCCAAACCTGAGACCCTTCCTATAGCTTGAGATGTGATATCAAACTCCTTCCCATTCCAATCCTGAGACCCTTATTATACCATGAGATGTGATATCTCAAGGCTTCTAATACCAAACCTGAGACCCGTCCTAAAACATGAGATGTGAGATCCAAATCCTTCCCCTTCCAAACCTGAGACCTTTCCTTTAGCATATGTGATATCCAACTCCTTCCCATTCCAATCCTGAGACCCTTCCGATAGCATGAGATGTGATATCTCAATGCTTCAAATATCAAACCTGAGACCCTCCCTATAGCATGAGATGTGATATCCAACTCCTTGCCATTCCAATCCTGAGACCCTTCCTATAACATGAGACGTGATATCCAACTCCTTCCCATTCCAATCCTGATACTCCTCCTATAGCATGATATGTGATATCTCAATGCTTCTAATACCAAACCTGGGACCCGTCCTATAGCATGAGATTTGATATCTCAATGCTTCTAATACCAAACCTGAGACCCTTCCTATAACAAGATGGGATATCCAACTCCTTCCCATTCCAATCCTGAGACCCTTCCGATAGCAGAGATGTGATATCTCAATGCTTATACCAAACCTGAGACCCTTCCTATGGCATGAGATGTCATATACAACTCCTTCCAATTCCAATCCTGAGACCCTTCCTATAGCATGAGATGTGATATCTCAATGCTTCTAATACCAAACCTGAGATCCTTCCTATAACATGAGATGTGAGACCTTTCCTTTAGCATGAGATGTGATATCAACTCCTTCCCATTCCAAACCTGAGACCCTTCCTATAGCATGAGATGTTATATCTTAATTCTTCTAAATCCAAACCTGAGACCCATCCTATAACATGTGAACTCCAAATCCTTCCCTTTCCAAACCTGAGACCCTTCCGATAGCATGAGATGTGATATCTCAATGCTACTAAAACCAAACATGAGAACCATCCTATAACATGAGATGTGAAATCCAAATCCTTCCCTTTCCAAACCTGAGACCCTTCCTATAGCTTGAGATGTGATATCAAACTCCTTCCCATTCCAATCCTGAGATAGCTTGAGATGTGATAGCCAACTCCTTCCCATTCCAATCCTGAGACCCTTCCTATACCATGAGATGTGATATCTCAATGCTTCTAATACCAAACCTGAGACGCGTCCTAAAACATGAGATGTGAGATCCAAATCCTTCCCCTTCCAAACCTGAGACCCTTCCTATAGCTTGAGATGTGATATCAAACTCCTTCCCATTCCAATCCCGAGACCCTTCCGATAGCATGAGATGTGATAGCTCAATGCTTCTAATATCAAAACTGAGACCCTCCCTATAGTATGAGATGTGATATCTAAGTCCTTCCCATTCCTATCCTGAGACCCTTCCGATAGCAGAGATGTGATATCTCAATGCTTATACCAAACCTGATGACCCATCCTATGGCATGAGATGTGATATCCAACTCCTTCCCATTGCAATCCTGAGTTCCTTCCTATAGCATGAGATGTGATATCTCAATGCTTCTATCAAACCTGAGACCCTTCCTTTAGCATGAGATGTGATATCCAACTCCTTGCCATTCCAATTCTGAGACCCTTCCTATAACATGAGACGTGAGATCCAACTCCTTCCCATTCCAATCCTGAGACCCTTCCGATAGCAGAGATGTGATATTTCAATGCTTATACCAAACCTGATGACCCATCCTATGGCATGAGATGTGATATCCAACTCCTTCCCATTGCAATCCTGAGTTCCTTCCTATAGCATGAGATGTGATATCTCAATGCTTCTAATACCAAACCTGAGACCCGTCCTAAAACATGAGATGTGAGATCCAAATCCTTCCCCTTCCAAACCTGAGACCTTTCCTTTAGCATATGTGATATCCAACTCCTTCCCATTCCAATCCTGAGACCCTTCCGATAGCATGAGATGTGATATCTCAATGCTTCTAATATCAAACCTGAGACCCTCCCTATAGCATGAGATGTGATATCCAACTCCTTGCCATTCCAATCCTGAGACCCTTCCTATAACATGAGACGTGATATCCAACTCCTTCCCATTCCAATCCTGAGACTCCTCCTATAGCATGATATGTGATATCTCAATGCTTCTAATACCAAACCTGGGACCCGTCCTATAGCATGAGATTTGATATCTCAATGCTTCTAATACCAAACCTGAGACCCTTCCTATAACAAGATGGGATATCCAACTCCTTCCCATTCCAATCCTGAGACCCTTCCGATAGCAGAGATGTGATATCTCAATGTTTATACCAAACCTGAGACCCTACCTATGGCATGAGATGTCATATACAACTCCTTCCGATTCCAATCCTGAGACCCTTCCTATAGCATGAGATGTGATATCTCAATGCTTCTAATACCAAACCTGAGATCCTTCCTATAACATGAGATGTGATATCAAACTTCTTCCCATTCCAAACCTGAGACCCTTCCGATAGCATGAGATGTGATATCTCAATGCTTCTAAAACCAAACATGAGAACCATCCTATAACATGAGATGTGAAATCCAAATCATTCCCTTTCCAAACCTGAGACTCTTCCTATAGCTTGAGATGTGATATCAAACTCCTTCAAATTCAATGTGTTATCCAACTCCTTCCCATTCCAATCCTGAGACCCTTCCTATACCATGAGATGTGATATTTCAATGCTTCTAATACCAAACCTGAGACCCGTCCTAAAACATGAGATGTGAGATCCAAATCCTTCCCCTTCCAAACCTGAGACCTTTCCGTTAGCATGAGATGTGATATCAACTCCTTTCCATTCCAAACCTGAGACCCTTCCTATAGCATGAGATGTTATATCTTAATTCTTCTAAATCCAAACCTGAGAACCATCCTATAACATGTGAACTCCAAATCCTTCCCTTTCCAAACCTGAGACCCTTCCGATAGCATGAGATGTGATATCTCAATGCTACTAAAACCAAACATGAGAACCATCCTATAACATGAGATGTGAAATCCAAATCCTTCCCTTTCCAAACCTGAGACCCTTCCTATAGCTTGAGATGTGATATCAAACTCCTTCCCATTCCAATCCTGAGATAGCTTGAGATGTGATAGCCAACTCCTTCCCATTCCAATCCTGAGACCCTTCCTATACCATGAGATGTGATATCTCAATGCTTCTAATACCAAACCTGAGACCCGTCCTAAAACATGAGATGTGAGATCCAAATCCTTCAACTTCCAAACCTGAGACCCTTCCTATAGCTTGAGATGTGATATCAAACTCCTTCCCATTCCAATCCCGAGATAGCTTGAGATGTGATATCCAACTCCATCCCATTCCAATCCTGAGACCCTTCCGATAGCATGAGATGTGATAGCTCAATGCTTCTAATATCAAAACTGAGACCCTCCCTATAGTATGAGATGTGATATCTAAGTCCTTCCCATTCCTATCCTGAGACCCTTCCGATAGCAGAGATGTGATATCTCAATGCTTATACCAAACCTGATGACCCATCCTATGGCATGAGATGTGATATCCAACTCCTTCCCATTGCAATCCTGAGTTCCTTCCTATAGCATGAGATGTGATATCTCAATGCTTCTAATACCAAACCTGAGACCCGTCCTAAAACATGAGATGTGAGATCCAAATCCTTCCCCTTCCAAACCTGAGACCTTTCCTTTAGCATATGTGATATCCAACTCCTTCCCATTCCAATCCTGAGACCCTTCCGATAGCAGAGATGTGATATCTCAATGCTTATACCAAACCTGATGACCCATCCTATGGCATGAGATGTGATATCCAACTCCTTCCCATTGCAATCCTGAGTTCCTTCCTATAGCATGAGATGTGATATCTCAATGCTTCTATCAAACCTGAGACTCTTCCTTTAGCATGAGATGTGATATCCAACTCCTTGCCATTCCAAATCTGAGACCCTTCCTATAACATGAGACGTGAGATCCAACTCCTTCCCATTCCAATCCTGAGACCCTTCCGATAGCAGAGATGTGATATCTCAATGCTTATACCAAACCTGATGACCCATCCTATGGCATGAGATGTGATATCCAACTCCTTCCCATTGCAATCCTGAGTTCCTTCCTATAGCATGAGATGTGATATCTCAATGCTTTTAATACCAAACCTGAGACCCGTCCTAAAACATGAGATGTGAGATCCAAATCCTTCCCCTTCCAAACCTGAGACCTTTCCTTTAGCATATGTGATATCCAACTCCTTCCCATTCCAATCCTGAGACCCTTCCGATAGCATGAGATGTGATATCTCAATGCTTCTAATATCAAACCTGAGACCCTCCCTATAGCATGAGATGTGATATCCAACTCCTTGCCATTCCAATCCTGAGACCCTTCCTATAACATGAGACGTGATATCCAACTCCTTCCCATTCCAATCCTGAGACTCCTCCTATAGCATGATATGTGATATCTCAATGCTTCTAATACCAAACCTGGGACCCGTCCTATAGCATGAGATTTGATATCTCAATGCTTCTAATACCAAACCTGAGACCCTTCCTATAACAAGATGGGATATCCAACTCCTTCCGATTCCAATCCTGAGACCCTTCCGATAGCAGAGATGTGATATCTCAATGCTTATACCAAACCTGAGACCCTTCCTATGGCATGAGATGTCATATACAACTCCTTCCGATTCCAATCCTGAGACCCTTCCTATAGCATGAGATGTGATATCTCAATGCTTCTAATACCAAACCTGAGATCCTTCCTATAACATGAGATGTGATATCAAACTACTTCCCATTCCAAACCTGAGACCCTTCCGATAGCATGAGATGTGATATCTCAATGCTTCTAAAACCAAACATGAGAACCATCCTATAACATGAGATGTGAAATCCAAATCATTCCCTTTCCAAACCTGAGACCCTTCCTATAGCTTGAGATGTGATATCAAACTCCTTCCCATTCAATGTGTTATCCAACTCCTTCCCATTCCAATCCTGAGACCCTTCCTATACCATGAGATGTGATATTTCAATGCTTCTAATACCAAACCTGAGACCCGTCCTAAAACATGAGATGTGAGATCCAAATCCTTCCCCTTCCAAACCTGAGACCTTTCCTTTAGCATGAGATGTGATATCAACTCCTTCCCATTCCAAACCTGAGACCCTTCCTATAGCATGAGATGTTATATCTTAATTCTTCTAAATCCAAACCTGAGAACCATCCTATAACATGTGAACTCCAAATCCTTCCCTTTCCAAACCTGAGACCCTTCCGATAGCATGAGATGTGATATCTCAATGCTACTAAAACCAAACATGAGAACCATCCTATAACATGAGATGTGAAATCCAAATCCTTCCCTTTCCAAACCTGAGACCCTTCCTATAGCTTGAGATGTGATATCAAACTCCTTCCCATTCCAATCCTGAGACCCTTATTATACCATGAGATGTGATATCTCAAGGCTTCTAATACCAAACCTGAGACCCGTCCTAAAACATGAGATGTGAGATCCAAATCCTTCCCCTTCCAAACCTGAGACCTTTCCTTTAGCATATGTGATATCCAACTCCTTCCCATTCCAATCCTGAGACCCTTCCGATAGCATGAGATGTGATATCTCAATGCTTCTAATATCAAACCTGAGACCCTCCCTATAGCATGAGATGTTATATCCAACTCCTTGCCATTCCAATCCTGAGACCCTTCCTATAACATGAGACGTGATATCCAACTCCTTCCCATTCCAATCCTGAGACTCCTCCTATAGCATGATATGTGATATCTCAATGCTTCTAATACCAAACCTGGGACCCGTCCTATAGCATGAGATTTGATATCTCAATGCTTCTAATACCAAACCTGAGACCCTTCCTATAACAAGATGGGATATCCAACTCCTTCCCATTCCAATCCTGAGACCCTTCCGATAGCAGAGATGTGATATCTCAATGCTTATACCAAACCTGAGACCCTTCCTATGGCATGAGATGTCATATACAACTCCTTCCGATTCCAATCCTGAGACCCTTCCTATAGCATGAGATGTGATATCTCAATGCTTCTAATACCAAACCTGAGATCCTTCCTATAACATGAGATGTGAGACCTTTCCTTTAGCATGAGATGTGATATCAACTCCTTCCCATTCCAAACCTGAGACCCTTCCTATAGCATGAGATGTTATATCTTAATTCTTCTAAATCCAAACCTGAGAACCATCCTATAACATGTGAACTCCAAATCCTTCCCTTTCCAAACCTGAGACCCTTCCGATAGCATGAGATGTGATATCTCAATGCTACTAAAACCAAACATGAGAACCATCCTATAACATGAGATGTGAAATCCAAATCCTTCCCTTTCCAAACCTGAGACCCTTCCTATAGCTTGAGATGTGATATCAAACTCCTTCCCATTCCAATCCTGAGATAGCTTGAGATGTGATAGCCAACTCCTTCCCATTCCAATCCTGAGACCCTTCCTATACCATGAGATGTGATATCTCAATGCTTCTAATACCAAACCTGAGACCCGTCCTAAAACATGAGATGTGAGATCCAAATCCTTCCCCTTCCAAACCTGAGACCCTTCCTATTGCTTGAGATGTGATATCAAACTCCTTCCCATTCCAATCCCGAGATAGCTTGAGATGTGATATCCAACTCCATCCCATTCCAATCCTGAGACCCTTCCGATAGCATGAGATGTGATAGCTCAATGCTTCTAATATCAAAACTGAGACCCTCCCTATAGTATGAGATGTGATATCTAAGTCCTTCCCATTCCTATCCTGAGACCCTTCCGATAGCAGAGATGTGATATCTCAATGCTTATACCAAACCTGATGACCCATCCTATGGCATGAGATGTGATATCCAACTCCTTCCCATTGCAATCCTGAGTTCCTTCCTATAGCATGAGATGTGATATCTCAATGCTTCTATCAAACCTGAGACCCTTCCTTTAGCATGAGATGTGATATCCAACTCCTTGCCATTCCAATTCTGAGACCCTTCCTATAACATGAGACGTGAGATCCAACTCCTTCACATTCCAATCCTGAGACTCCTCCTATAGCATGAGATGTGATATCTCAATGCTTCTAATACCAAACATGGGACCCGCCCTACAACATGAGATATGATATCCAAATCCTTCCCCTTCCAAACCTGAGACCCTTCCTTCAGCATGAGATGTGATATCCAATCCTTCCCATTCCAATCCTGAAACCCTTCCTATAGCATGAGATGTGATAGCTCAATGTTTCTAATAAAAAACCTGAGACCCTTCCTATAGCAAGAGATGTGATATCCAAATCCTTCCCATTCCAATCCTGAGACCCTTCCTATAACGAGATGTGATATCCAACTCCTTCCCATTCCAACCTGAGACACTTCCTATAGCATGAGAAGGGATATCCAAATCCTTCCCATTCCAATCCTGAGATCCTTCCTATAACATGATGTGATATCCAATTCCTTCCCATTCCAAACCTGAGACCCTTCCTATTGGATGAGATGTGATATCCAACTCCTTCCCATTCCAATCCTGAGACCCTTCCTATACCATGAGATGTGATATCTCAATGCTTCTAATACCAAACCTGGGACCCGCCCTATAACATGAGATATGATATGCAAATCCTTCCCCTTCCAAACCTGAGACCCTTCCTTTAGCATGAGATGTGATATCCAAATCCTTCCCATTCCAATCCTGAAACCCTTCCTATAGCATGAGATGTGATATCTCAATGTTTCTAATAAAAAACCTGAGACCCTTCCTATAGCAAGAGCTGTGATATCCAAAACCTTCCATTTCAATCTTGAGACCCTTCCTATAGCATGAGATGTGATATCCAACTCCTTCCCATTCCAACCTGAGACCCTTCCTATAGCATGAGAAGGGATATCCAACTCCCTCCCAATCCAATCCTGAGACCCTTCCGATAGCAGAGATGTGATATCTCAATGCTTATACCAAACCTGAGACCCTACCTTTAGTATGATGTGATATCCAAATCCTTCACATTCCAATCCTGAGACCCTTCCTATAGCATGAGATGTGATATCTCAATGCTTGTAATGCCAAACCTGAGATCCTTCCTATAACATGAGATGTGAGATCCAACTCCTTCCCATTCCAATCCTGAGACCCTTCCGATAGCAGAGATGTGATATCTCAATGCTTATACCAAACCTGATGACCCATCCTATGGCATGAGATGTGATATCCAACTCCTTGCCATTCCAAATCTGAGACCCTTCCTATAACATGAGACGTGAGATCCAACTCCTTCCCATTCCAATCCTGAGACCCTTCCGATAGCAGAGATGTGATATCTCAATGCTTATACCAAACCTGATGACCCATCCTATGGCATGAGATGTGATATCCAACTCCTTCCCATTGCAATCCTGAGTTCCTTCCTATAGCATGAGATGTGATATCTCAATGCTTCTAATACCAAACCTGAGACCAGTCCTAAAACATGAGATGTGAGATCCAAATCCTTCCCCTTCCAAACCTGAGACCTTTCCTTTAGCATATGTGATATCCAACTCCTTCCCATTCCAATCCTGAGACCCTTCCGATAGCATGAGATGTGATATCTCAATGCTTCTAATATCAAACCTGAGACCCTCCCTATAGCATGAGATGTGATATCCAACTCCTTGCCATTCCAATCCTGAGACCCTTCCTATAACATGAGACGTGATATCCAACTCCTTCCCATTCCAATCCTGAGACTCCTCCTATAGCATGATATGTGATATCTCAATGCTTCTAATACCAAACCTGGGACCCGTCCTATAGCATGAGATTTGATATCTCAATGCTTCTAATACCAAACCTGAGACCCTTCCTATAACAAGATGGGATATCCAACTCCTTCCGATTCCAATCCTGAGACCCTTCCGATAGCAGAGATGTGATATCTCAATGCTTATACCAAACCTGAGACCCTTCCTATGGCATGAGATGTCATATACAACTCCTTCCGATTCCAATCCTGAGACCCTTCCTATAGCATGAGATGTGATATCTCAATGCTTCTAATACCAAACCTGAGATCCTTCCTATAACATGAGATGTGATATCAAACTACTTCCCATTCCAAACCTGAGACCCTTCCGATAGCATGAGATGTGATATCTCAATGCTTCTAAAACCAAACATGAGAACCATCCTATAACATGAGATGTGAAATCCAAATCATTCCCTTTCCAAACCTGAGACCCTTCCTATAGCTTGAGATGTGATATCAAACTCCTTCCCATTCAATGTGTTATCCAACTCCTTCCCATTCCAATCCTGAGACCCTTCCTATACCATGAGATGTGATATTTCAATGCTTCTAATACCAAACCTGAGACCCGTCCTAAAACATGAGATGTGAGATCCAAATCCTTCCCCTTCCAAACCTGAGACCTTTCCTTTAGCATGAGATGTGATATCAACTCCTTCCCATTCCAAACCTGAGACCCTTCCTATAGCATGAGATGTTATATCTTAATTCTTCTAAATCCAAACCTGAGAACCATCCTATAACATGTGAACTCCAAATCCTTCCCTTTCCAAACCTGAGACCCTTCCGATAGCATGAGATGTGATATCTCAATGCTACTAAAACCAAACATGAGAACCATCCTATAACATGAGATGTGAAATCCAAATCCTTCCCTTTCCAAACCTGAGACCCTTCCTATTGCTTGAGATGTGATATCAAACTCCTTCCCATTCCAATCCTGAGACCCTTATTATACCATGAGATGTGATATCTCAAGGCTTCTAATACCAAACCTGAGACCCGTCCTAAAACATGAGATGTGAGATCCAAATCCTTCCCCTTCCAAACCTGAGACCTTTCCTTTAGCATATGTGATATCCAACTCCTTCCCATTCCAATCCTGAGACCCTTCCGATAGCATGAGATGTGATATCTCAATGCTTCTAATATCAAACCTGAGACCCTCCCTATAGCATGAGATGTTATATCCAACTCCTTGCCATTCCAATCCTGAGACCCTTCCTATAACATGAGACGTGATATCCAACTCCTTCCCATTCCAATCCTGAGACTCCTCCTATAGCATGATATGTGATATCTCAATGCTTCTAATACCAAACCTGGGACCCGTCCTATAGCATGAGATTTGATATCTCAATGCTTCTAATACCAAACCTGAGACCCTTCCTATAACAAGATGGGATATCCAACTCCTTCCCATTCCAATCCTGAGACCCTTCCGATAGCAGAGATGTGATATCTCAATGCTTATACCAAACCTGAGACCCTTCCTATGGCATGAGATGTCATATACAACTCCTTCCGATTCCAATCCTGAGACCCTTCCTATAGCATGAGATGTGATATCTCAATGCTTCTAATACCAAACCTGAGATCCTTCCTATAACATGAGATGTGAGACCTTTCCTTTAGCATGAGATGTGATATCAACTCCTTCCCATTCCAAACCTGAGACCCTTCCTATAGCATGAGATGTTATATCTTAATTCTTCTAAATCCAAACCTGAGAACCATCCTATAACATGTGAACTCCAAATCCTTCCCTTTCCAAACCTGAGACCCTTCCGATAGCATGAGATGTGATATCTCAATGCTACTAAAACCAAACATGAGAACCATCCTATAACATGAGATGTGAAATCCAAATCCTTCCCTTTCCAAACCTGAGACCCTTCCTATAGCTTGAGATGTGATATCAAACTCCTTCCCATTCCAATCCTGAGATAGCTTGAGATGTGATAGCCAACTCCTTCCCATTCCAATCCTGAGACCCTTCCTATACCATGAGATGTGATATCTCAATGCTTCTAATACCAAACCTGAGACCCGTCCTAAAACATGAGATGTGAGATCCAAATCCTTCCCCTTCCAAACCTGAGACCCTTCCTATTGCTTGAGATGTGATATCAAACTCCTTCCCATTCCAATCCCGAGATAGCTTGAGATGTGATATCCAACTCCATCCCATTCCAATCCTGAGACCCTTCCGATAGCATGAGATGTGATAGCTCAATGCTTCTAATATCAAAACTGAGACCCTCCCTATAGTATGAGATGTGATATCTAAGTCCTTCCCATTCCTATCCTGAGACCCTTCCGATAGCAGAGATGTGATATCCCAATGCTTATACCAAACCTGATGACCCATCCTATGGCATGAGATGTGATATCCAACTCCTTCCCATTGCAATCCTGAGTTCCTTCCTATAGCATGAGATGTGATATCTCAATGCTTCTATCAAACCTGAGACCCTTCCTTTAGCATGAGATGTGATATCCAACTCCTTGCCATTCCAATTCTGAGACCCTTCCTATAACATGAGACGTGAGATCCAACTCCTTCACATTCCAATCCTGAGACTCCTCCTATAGCATGAGATGTGATATCTCAATGCTTCTAATACCAAACATGGGACCCGCCCTACAACATGAGATATGATATCCAAATCCTTCCCCTTCCAAACCTGAGACCCTTCCTTCAGCATGAGATGTGATATCCAATCCTTCCCATTCCAATCCTGAAACCCTTCCTATAGCATGAGATGTGATAGCTCAATGTTTCTAATAAAAAACCTGAGACCCTTCCTATAGCAAGAGATGTGATATCCAAATCCTTCCCATTCCAATCCTGAGACCCTTCCTATAACGAGATGTGATATCCAACTCCTTCCCATTCCAACCTGAGACACTTCCTATAGCATGAGAAGGGATATCCAAATCCTTCCCATTCCAATCCTGAGATCCTTCCTATAACATGATGTGATATCCAATTCCTTCCCATTCCAAACCTGAGACCCTTCCTATTGGATGAGATGTGATATCCAACTCCTTCCCATTCCAATCCTGAGACCCTTCCTATACCATGAGATGTGATATCTCAATGCTTCTAATACCAAACCTGGGACCCGCCCTATAACATGAGATATGATATGCAAATCCTTCCCCTTCCAAACCTGAGACCCTTCCTTTAGCATGAGATGTGATATCCAAATCCTTCCCATTCCAATCCTGAAACCCTTCCTATAGCATGAGATGTGATATCTCAATGTTTCTAATAAAAAACCTGAGACCCTTCCTATAGCAAGAGCTGTGATATCCAAAACCTTCCATTTCAATCTTGAGACCCTTCCTATAGCATGAGATGTGATATCCAACTCCTTCCCATTCCAACCTGAGACCCTTCCTATAGCATGAGAAGGGATATCCAACTCCCTCCCAATCCAATCCTGAGACCCTTCCGATAGCAGAGATGTGATATCTCAATGCTTATATCAAACCTGAGACCCTACCTTTAGTATGATGTGATATCCAAATCCTTCACATTCCAATCCTGAGACCCTTCCTATAGCATGAGATGTGATATCTCAATGCTTCTAATGCCAAACCTGAGATCCTTCCTATAACATGAGATGTGAGATCCAACTCCTTCCCATTCCAATCCTGAGACCCTTCCGATAGCAGAGATGTGATATCTCAATGCTTATACCAAACCTGATGACCCATCCTATGGCATGAGATGTGATATCCAACTCCTTGCCATTCCAAATCTGAGACCCTTCCTATAACATGAGACGTGAGATCCAACTCCTTCCCATTCCAATCCTGAGACCCTTCCGATAGCAGAGATGTGATATCTCAATGCTTATACCAAACCTGATGACCCATCCTATGGCATGAGATGTGATATCCAACTCCTTCCCATTGCAATCCTGAGTTCCTTCCTATAGCATGAGATGTGATATCTCAATGCTTCTAATACCAAACCTGAGACCAGTCCTAAAACATGAGATGTGAGATCCAAATCCTTCCCCTTCCAAACCTGAGACCTTTCCTTTAGCATATGTGATATCCAACTCCTTCCCATTCCAATCCTGAGACCCTTCCGATAGCATGAGATGTGATATCTCAATGCTTCTAATATCAAACCTGAGACCCTCCCTATAGCATGAGATGTGATATCCAACTCCTTGCCATTCCAATCCTGAGACCCTTCCTATAACATGAGACGTGATATCCAACTCCTTCCCATTCCAATCCTGAGACTCCTCCTATAGCATGATATGTGATATCTCAATGCTTCTAATACCAAACCTGGGACCCGTCCTATAGCATGAGATTTGATATCTCAATGCTTCTAATACCAAACCTGAGACCCTTCCTATAACAAGATGGGATATCCAACTCCTTCCGATTCCAATCCTGAGACCCTTCCGATAGCAGAGATGTGATATCTCAATGCTTATACCAAACCTGAGACCCTTCCTATGGCATGAGATGTCATATACAACTCCTTCCGATTCCAATCCTGAGACCCTTCCTATAGCATGAGATGTGATATCTCAATGCTTCTAATACCAAACCTGAGATCCTTCCTATAACATGAGATGTGATATCAAACTACTTCCCATTCCAAACCTGAGACCCTTCCGATAGCATGAGATGTGATATCTCAATGCTTCTAAAACCAAACATGAGAACCATCCTATAACATGAGATGTGAAATCCAAATCATTCCCTTTCCAAACCTGAGACCCTTCCTATAGCTTGAGATGTGATATCAAACTCCTTCCCATTCAATGTGTTATCCAACTCCTTCCCATTCCAATCCTGAGACCCTTCCTATACCATGAGATGTGATATTTCAATGCTTCTAATACCAAACCTGAGACCCGTCCTAAAACATGAGATGTGAGATCCAAATCCTTCCCCTTCCAAACCTGAGACCTTTCCTTTAGCATGAGATGTGATATCAACTCCTTCCCATTCCAAACCTGAGACCCTTCCTATAGCATGAGATGTTATATCTTAATTCTTCTAAATCCAAACCTGAGAACCATCCTATAACATGTGAACTCCAAATCCTTCCCTTTCCAAACCTGAGACCCTTCCGATAGCATGAGATGTGATATCTCAATGCTACTAAAACCAAACATGAGAACCATCCTATAACATGAGATGTGAAATCCAAATCCTTCCCTTTCCAAACCTGAGACCCTTCCTATAGCTTGAGATGTGATATCAAACTCCTTCCCATTCCAATCCTGAGACCCTTATTATACCATGAGATGTGATATCTCAAGGCTTCTAATACCAAACCTGAGACCCGTCCTAAAACATGAGATGTGAGATCCAAATCCTTCCCCTTCCAAACCTGAGACCTTTCCTTTAGCATATGTGATATCCAACTCCTTCCCATTTCAATCCTGAGACCCTTCCGATAGCATGAGATGTGATATCTCAATGCTTCTAATATCAAACCTGAGACCCTCCCTATAGCATGAGATGTGATATCCAACTCCTTGCCATTCCAATCCTGAGACCCTTCCTATAACATGAGACGTGATATCCAACTCCTTCCCATTCCAATCCTGAGACTCCTCCTATAGCATGATATGTGATATCTCAATGCTTCTAATACCAAACCTGGGACCCGTCCTATAGCATGAGATTTGATATCTCAATGCTTCTAATACCAAACCTGAGACCCTTCCTATAACAAGATGGGATATCCAACTCCTTCCGATTCCAATCCTGAGACCCTTCCGATAGCAGAGATGTGATATCTCAATGCTTATACCAAACCTGAGACCCTTCCTATGGCATGAGATGTCATATACAACTCCTTCCGATTCCAATCCTGAGACCCTTCCTATAGCATGAGATGTGATATCTCAATGCTTCTAATACCAAACCTGAGATCCTTCCTATAACATGAGATGTGATATCAAACTACTTCCCATTCCAAACCTGAGACCCTTCCGATAGCATGAGATGTGATATCTCAATGCTTCTAAAACCAAACATGAGAACCATCCTATAACATGAGATGTGAAATCCAAATCATTCCCTTTCCAAACCTGAGACCCTTCCTATAGCTTGAGATGTGATATCAAACTCCTTCCCATTCAATGTGTTATCCAACTCCTTCCCATTCCAATCCTGAGACCCTTCCTATACCATGAGATGTGATATTTCAATGCTTCTAATACCAAACCTGAGACCTGTCCTAAAACATGAGATGTGAGATCCAAATCCTTCCCCTTCCAAACCTGAGACCTTTCCTTTAGCATGAGATGTGATATCAACTCCTTCCCATTCCAAACCTGAGACCCTTCCTATAGCATGAGATGTTATATCTTAATTCTTCTAAATCCAAACCTGAGAACCATCCTATAACATGTGAACTCCAAATCCTTCCCTTTCCAAACCTGAGACCCTTCCGATAGCATGAGATGTGATATCTCAATGCTACTAAAACCAAACATGAGAACCATCCTATAACATGAGATGTGAAATCCAAATCCTTCCCTTTCCAAACCTGAGACCCTTCCTATAGCTTGAGATGTGATATCAAACTCCTTCCCATTCCAATCTTGAGACCCTTATTATACCATGAGATGTGATATCTCAAGGCTTCTAATACCAAACCTGAGACCCGTCCTAAAACATGAGATGTGAGATCCAAATCCTTCCCCTTCCAAACCTGAGACCTTTCCTTTAGCATATGTGATATCCAACTCCTTCCCATTCCAATCCTGAGACCCTTCCGATAGCATGAGATGTGATATCTCAATGCTTCTAATATCAAACCTGAGACCCTCCCTATAGCATGAGATGTTATATCCAACTCCTTGCCATTCCAATCCTGAGACCCTTCCTATAACATGAGACGTGATATCCAACTCCTTCCCATTCCAATCCTGAGACTCCTCCTATAGCATGATATGTGATATCTCAATGCTTCTAATACCAAACCTGGGACCCGTCCTATAGCATGAGATTTGATATCTCAATGCTTCTAATACCAAACCTGAGACCCTTCCTATAACAAGATGGGATATCCAACTCCTTCCCATTCCAATCCTGAGACCCTTCCGATAGCAGAGATGTGATATCTCAATGCTTATACCAAACCTGAGACCCTTCCTATGGCATGAGATGTCATATACAACTCCTTCCGATTCCAATCCTGAGACCCTTCCTATAGCATGAGATGTGATATCTCAATGCTTCTAATACCAAACCTGAGATCCTTCCTATAACATGAGATGTGAGACCTTTCCTTTAGCATGAGATGTGATATCAACTCCTTCCCATAACAAACCTGAGACCCTTCCTATAGCATGAGATGTTATATCTTAATTCTTCTAAATCCAAACCTGAGAACCATCCTATAACATGTGAACTCCAAATCCTTCCCTTTCCAAACCTGAGACCCTTCCGATAGCATGAGATGTGATATCTCAATGCTACTAAAACCAAACATGAGAACCATCCTATAACATGAGATGTGAAATCCAAATCCTTCCCTTTCCAAACCTGAGACCCTTCCTATAGCTTGAGATGTGATATCAAACTCCTTCCCATTCCAATCCTGAGATAGCTTGAGATGTGATAGCCAACTCCTTCCCATTCCAATCCTGAGACCCTTCCTATACCATGAGATGTGATATCTCAATGCTTCTAATACCAAACCTGAGACCCGTCCTAAAACATGACATGTGAGATCCAAATCCTTCCCCTTCCAAACCTGAGACCCTTCCTATAGCTTGAGATGTGATATCAAACTCCTTTCCCTTTCCAATCCCGAGATAGCTTGAGATGTGATATCCAACTCCATCCCATTCCAATCCTGAGACCCTTCCGATAGCATGAGATGTGATAGCTCAATGCTTCTAATATCAAAACTGAGACCCTCCCTATAGTATGAGATGTGATATCTAAGTCCTTCCCATTCCTATCCTGAGACCCTTCCGATAGCAGAGATGTGATATCTCAATGCTTATACCAAACCTGATGACCCATCCTATGGCATGAGATGTGATATCCAACTCCTTCCCATTGCAATCCTGAGTTCCTTCCTATAGCATGAGATGTGATATCTCAATGCTTCTATCAAACCTGAGACCCTTCCTTTAGCATGAGATGTGATATCCAACTCCTTGCCATTCCAATTCTGAGACCCTTCCTATAACATGAGACGTGAGATCCAACTCCTTCACATTCCAATCCTGAGACTCCTCCTATAGCATGAGATGTGATATCTCAATGCTTCTAATACCAAACATGGGACCCGCCCTACAACATGAGATATGATATCCAAATCCTTCCCCTTCCAAACCTGAGACCCTTCCTTTAGCATGAGATGTGATATCCAATCCTTCCCATTCCAATCCTGAAACCCTTCCTATAGGATGAGATGTGATAGCTCAATGTTTCTAATAAAAAACCTGAGACCCTTCCTATAGCAAGAGATGTGATATCCAAATCCTTCCCATTCCAATCCTGAGACCCTTCCTATAACGAGATGTGATATCCAACTCCTTCCCATTCCAACCTGAGACACTTCCTATAGCATGAGAAGGGATATCCAAATCCTTCCCATTCCAATCCTGAGATCCTTCCTATAACATGATGTGATATCCAATTCCTTCCCATTCCAAACCTGAGACCCTTCCTATTGGATGAGATGTGATATCCAACTCCTTCCCATTCCAATCCTGAGACCCTTCCTATACCACGAGATGTGATATCTCAATGCTTCTAATACCAAACCTGGGACCCGCCCTATAACATGAGATATGATATGCAAATCCTTCCCCTTCCAAACCCGAGACCCTTCCTTTAGCATGAGATGTGATATCCAAATCCTTCCCATTCCAATCCTGAAACCCTTCCTATAGCATGAGATGTGATATCTCAATGTTTCTAATAAAAAACCTGGGACCCTTCCTATAGCAAGAGCTGTGATATCCAAAACCTTCCATTTCAATCTTGAGACCCTTCCTATAGCATGAGATGTGATATCCAACTCCTTCCCATTCCAACCTGAGACCCTTCCTATAGCATGAGAAGGGATATCCAACTCCCTCCCAATCCAATCCTGAGACCCTTCCGATAGCAGAGATGTGATATCTCAATGCTTATACCAAACCTGAGACCCTACCTTTAGTATGATGTGATATCCAAATCCTTCACATTCCAATCCTGAGACCTTCCTATAGCATGAGATGTGATATCTCAATGCTTCTAATGCCAAACCTGAGATCCTTCCTATAACATGAGATGTGATATCCAACTCCTTCCCATTCCAAACCTGAGACCCTTCCAATAGCATGAGATTTGATATCTCAATGCTTCTAAAAACAAACATGAGAACCATCCTATAACGAGATGTGAAATCCGAATCCTTCCCTTCCCAAACCTGAGACCCTTCCTATAGCTCGAGATGTGATATCAAACTCCTTCCCATTCCAATCCTGAGATAGCTTGAGATGTGATATCGAACTCCTTCCCATTCCAATCCTGAGACCCTTATTATACCATGAGATGTGATATCTCAAGGCTTCTAATACCAAACCCGAGACCCGTCCTAAAACATGAGATGTGAGATCCAAATCCTTCCCCTTCCAAACCTGAGACCTTTCCTTTAGCATATGTGATATCCAACTCCTTCCCATTCCAATCCTGAGACCCTTCCGATAGCATGAGATGTGATATCTCAATGCTTCTAATATCAAACCTGAGACCCTCCCTATAGCATAAGATGTGATATCCAACTCCTTGCCATTCCAATCCTGAGACCCTTCCTATAACATGAGACGTGATATCCAACTCCTTCCCATTCCAATCCTGAGACTCCTCCTATAGCATGAGATGTGATATCTCAATGCTTCTAATACCAAACCTGGGACCCGTCCTATAACATGAGATGTGATATCCAAATCCTTCCCCTTCCAAACCTGAGAACCTTCCTTTAGCATGAGATGTGATATCCAAATCCTTCCCATTCCAATCCTGAAACCCTTCCTATAGCATGAGATGTGATAGCTCAATGTTTCTAATAAAAAACCTGAGACCCTTCCTATAGCAAGAGATGTGATATCCAAATCCTTCCCATTCCAATCCTGAGACCCTTCCTATAACGAGATGTGATATCCAACTCCTTCCCATTCCAACCTGAGACACTTCCTATAGCATGAGAAGGGATATCCAAATCCTTCCCATTCCAATCCTGAGATCCTTCCTATAACATGATGTGATATCCAATTCCTTCCCATTCCAAACCTGAGACCCTTCCTATTGGATGAGATGTGATATCCAACTCCTTCCTATTCCAATCCTGAGACCCTTCCTATACCATGAGATGTGATATCTCAATGCTTCTAATACCAAACCTGGGACCCGCCCTATAACATGAGATATGATATCCAAATCCTTCCCCTTCCAAACCTGAGACCCTTCCTTTAGCATGAAATGTGATATCCAAATCCTTCCCATTCCAATCCTGAAACCCTTCCTATAGCATGAGATGTGATATCTCAATGTTTCTAATAAAAAAACCTGAGACCCTTCCTATAGCAAGAGATGTGATATCCAAATCCTTCCCATTTCAATCTTGAGACCCTTCCTATAGCATGAGATGTGATATCCAACTGCTTCTCATTCCAACCTGAGACCCTTCCTATAGCATGAGAAGGGATATCCAACTCCTTCCCAATCCAATCCTGAGACCCTTCTGATACCAGAGATGTGATATCTCAATGCTTATACCAAACCTGAGACCCTACCTTTAGTATGATGTGATATCGAAATCCTTCACATTCCAATCCTGAGACCCTTCCTATAGCATGAGATGTGATATCTCAATGCTTCTAATACCAAACCTGCGATCCTTCCTATAACATGAGATGTGATATCCAACTCCTTCCCATTCCAAACCTGAGACCCTTCCAATAGCATGAGATTTGATATCTCAATGCTTCTAAAAACAAACATGAGAACCATCCTATAACATGAGATGTGAAATCCCAATCCTTCCCTTCCCAAACCTGAGACCCTTCCGATAGCATGAGATGTGATATCTCAATGCTTCTAAAACCAAACATGAGAACCATCCTATAACATGAGATGTGAAATCCAAATCATTCCCTTTCCAAACCTGAGACCCTTCCTATAGCTTGAGATGTGATATTAAACTCCTTCCCATTCAATGTGATATCCAACTCCTTCCCATTCCAAACCTGAGACCCTTCCTATACCATGAGATGTGATATTTCAATGCTTCTAATACCAAACCTGAGACCCGTCCTAAAACATGAGATGTGAGATCCAAATCCTTCCCCTTCCAAACCTGAGACCTTTCCTTTAGCATGAGATGTGATATCAACTCCTTCCCATTCCAAACCTGAGACCCTTCCTATAGCATGAGATGTTATATCTTAATGCTTCTAAAACCAAACCTGAGAACCATCCTATAACATGTGAACTCCAAATCCTTCCCTTTCCAAACCTGAGACCCTTCCGATAGCATGAGATGTGATATCTCAATGCTACTAAAACCAAACATGAGAACCATCCTATAACATGAGATGTGAAATCCAAATCCTTCCCTTTCCAAACCTGAGACCCTTCCTATAGATTGAGATGTGATATCAAACTCCTTCCCATTCCAATCCTGAGATAGCTTGAGATGTGATAGCCAACTCCTTCCCATTCCAATCCTGAGACCCTTCCTATACCATGAGATGTGATATCTCAATGCTTCTAATACCAAACCTGAGACCCGTCCTAAAACATGAGATGTGAGATCCAAATCCTTCCCCTTCCAAACCTGAGACCCTTCCTATAGCTTGAGATGTGATATCAAACTCCTTCCCATTCCAATCCTGAGACCCTTCCTATACCATGAGATGTGATATCTCAATGCTTCTAATACCAAACCTGAGACCCGTCCTAAAACATGAGATGTGATATCCAAATCCTTCCCATTCCAATCCTGAAACCCTTCCTATAGCATGAGATGTGATATCTCAATGTTTCTAATAAAAAACCTGAGACCCTTCCTATAGCAAGAGATGTGATATCCAAATCCTTCCCATTCCAATCCTGAGACCCTTCCTATAACGAGATGTGATATCCAACTCCTTCCCATTCCAACCTGAGACACTTCCTATAGCATGAGAAGGGATATCCAAATCCTTCCCATTCCAATCCTGAGATCCTTCCTATAACATGATGTGATATCCAATTCCTTCCCATTCCAAACCTGAGACCCTTCCTATTGGATGAGATGTGATATCCAACTCCTTCCTATTCCAATCCTGAGACCCTTCCTATACCATGAGATGTGATATCTCAATGCTTCTAATACCAAACCTGGGACCCGCCCTATAACATGAGATATGATATCCAAATCCTTCCCCTTCAAACCTGAAACCCTTCCTTTAGCATGAGATGTGATATCCAAATCCTTCCCATTCCAATCCTGAAACCCTTCCTATAGCATGAGATGTGATATCTCAATGTTTCTAATAAAAAAACCTGAGACCCTTCCTATAGCAAGAGATGTGATATCCAAATCCTTCCCATTTCAATCTTGAGACCCTTCCTATAGCATGAGATGTGATATCCAACTGCTTCCCATTCCAACCTGAGACCCTTCCTATAGCATGAGAAGGGATATCCAACTCCTTCCCAATCCAATCCTGAGACCCTTCCGATACCAGAGATGTGATATCTCAATGCTTATACCAAACCTGAGACCCTACCTTTAGTATGATGTGATATAGAAATCCTTCACATTCCAATCCTGAGACCCTTCCTATAGCATGAGATGTGATATCTCAATGCTTCTAATACCAAACCTGAGATCCTTCCTATAACATGAGATGTGATATCCAACTCCTTCCCATTCCAAACCTGAGACCCTTCCAATAGCATGAGATTTGATATCTCAATGCTTCTAAAAACAAACATGAGAACCATCCTATAACATGAGATGTGAAATCCCAATCCTTCCCTTCCCAAACCTGAGACCCTTCCGATAGCATGAGATGTGATATCTCAATGCTTCTAAAACCAAACATGAGAACCATCCTATAACATGAGATGTGAAATCCAAATCATTCCCTTTCCAAACCTGAGACCCTTCCTATAGCTTGAGATGTGATATTAAATTCCTTCCCATTCAATGTGATATCCAACTCCTTCCCATTCCAAACCTGAGACCCTTCCTATACCATGGGATGTGATATTTCAATGCTTCTAATACCAAACCTGAGACCCGTCCTAAAACATGAGATGTGAGATCCAAATCCTTCCCCTTCCAAACCTGAGACCTTTCCTTTAGCATGAGATGTGATATCAACTCCTTCCCATTCCAAACCTGAGACCCTTCCTATAGCATGAGATGTTATATCTTAATGCTTCTAAAACCAAACCTGAGAACCATCCTATAACATGTGAACTCCAAATCCTTCCCTTTCCAAACCTGAGACCCTTCCGATAGCATGAGATGTGATATCTCAATGCTACTAAAACCAAACATGAGAACCATCCTATAACATGAGATGTGAAATCCAAATCCTTCCCTTTCCAAACCTGAGACCCTTCCTATAGATTGAGATGTGATATCAAACTCCTTCCCATTCCAATCCTGAGATAGCTTGAGATGTGATAGCCAACTCCTTCCCATTCCAATCCTGAGACCCTTCCTATACCATGAGATGTGATATCTCAATGCTTCTAATACCAAACCTGAGACCCGTCCTAAAACATGAGATGTGAGATCCAAATCCTTCCCCTTCCAAACCTGAGACCCTTCCTATAGCTTGAGATGTGATATCAAACTCCTTCCCATTCCAATCCTGAGACCCTTCCTATACCATGAGATGTGATATCTCAATGCTTCTAATACCAAACCTGAGACCCGTCCTAAAACATGAGATGTGAGATCCAAATCCTTCCCCTTCCAAACCTGAGACCCTTCCTTTAGCATGAGATGTGATATCCAAATCCTTCCCATTCCAATCCTGAAACCCTTCCTATAGCATGAGATGTGATATCTCAATGTTTCTAATAAAAAACCTGAGACCCTTCCTATAGCAAGAGATGTGATATCCAAATCCTTCCCATTTCAATCTTGAGACTGTAAGGATATTTGGCGTGTTACAGCACAGAGTACAGCACTACTGCACAGATAGCAATTTTTTTTGATGCAGCACCACCACATGGGTGTGGTGCATTGCTATATGTGTTGCCAGATTAACATGGACATATAAGTAAAGACAGGCTATTCAGTCAAAAACGATTTTAACATATAAGATGCAAATCTATTTTTACAGTTAAAAGCACACGTGCACACTCAAAAATGCACACTATTTTTCACCTGAAATGCCTGTGGTGCAAGAGACACATTTGAAAATTAATAACTAACATTATTAATAAATAACCTGACTAATAAAACTGCATTTAACATAACCCACTAATAAAAATGTGTCTCCACTGCAGAATTAGGCCTACTCTGAAAGTGAACTTTTAAAAGCACATTCATGTTTTTCTTTTTCTCTGCTGCTCTGTCCACATAACTACAGGAAGCAAAAGGGCTCGAAGGAACAGGAAATCAGTTGGTTACAAATAATTACTGTAGAAATGAGCCATTGTGTAGTGAGGGAGGAGATGGCATGATTGATTCTGATTGGAGCAGCGTCATAGCAAGTATCATGCTAACGGCAGTGATGAGAGTCTTGCTGGGGGAGCTTGAAGAGAGGGGGAGGACAGTCGGGATTTGGCAGAGCTGGGAGAAGGACCTGTTTTCCTGGCTGAAGCATTCCTGCTGCAAAAGCTGAGAATTCCAGGCAATAACCCCGGTTTGAGAACGAAAGACGCTTGTTTTCACCGGGGTTAGTCTTCAAGGGAGCCAAATTCAGAAAGAGAACAGCTGAAGAAAACTCATGCTGAACAGATAAGGTAATTACAGAAGTGTGGGGGCTGAGTGTGTACGAGAATATTCAGTCAGTGTCGGAAAGGAGATTCCTGTGCTTTAATCACATGTTTAATGTTGCAAATTGAGTTCTTGTCTCCGCCACTCTCTTTTCAGTGTATAGACAATGCTGTTACTGTGCTATTTTATTTATTTCTGTAAAGAGTGAGATCGTGTTTAAATGCAACTTTTATAATACACAAAAATATTTGAAAGCAGACGGGTGGTGTGTTTTATATTTACCAAAACAGTGCTGATGATGTGGGGAGATGTTTAGACAGTGCAATTGTCATTTTCAAGGTAGCTAAACATCAAATTTGGCTGCAGCCGTGTGCACAATGTAATTCAGTATGAGCAGTTATAACTAACTGTGTGTGTTGTAGTTTGTCGGAGGTCTATGAGTCGGCAAAAAGGGAGGCCCGGGACACAGTTCACTACCGTATATAAGATAGTGAAAATACCACATGATAGCTCGCTGCCGTAGATAAGACAGAGAGAAATTGCCCATGGTGGCACACTAAAAATGAAAATGTGGTGTTCCTGAAATGCAAGCCTGAGGTCTCTCTAGTGATTACACAAAAAATCTAAGCAAAAATAAGGGGTTCTGGATATTGGGGCCACAAATAAAACAAGGGAATTATGCTCACCAAAATACCACGAACCACGCTTACCAACCACGCATACCAAATACGCATGTCTGTGTGCTGAAATAATGCATGTCCACTGTATTATTGTTGTACATGGCCCAATCTGAATACAAGGAGTGATTGTTGCTAAGTTATTTTTCGGCGGTAAGAAAATACCGTCAGGCCCCAAATCTCCACAAAATACCCTACAAGACCCTTCCTATAGCATGAGATGTGATATCCAACTCCTTTCCATTACAACCTGAGACCCTTCCTATAGCATGAGAAGGGATATCCAACTCCTTCCCAATCCAATCCTGAGACCCTTCCGATAGCAGAGATGTGATATCTCAATGCTTATACCAAACCTGAGACCCTATCTTTAGTATGATGTGATATCCAAATCCTTCACATTCCAATCCTGAGACCCTTCCTATAGCATGAGATGTGATATCTCAATGCTTCTAATACCAAACCTGAGATCCTTCCTAAAACATGAGATGTGAGATCCAAATCCTTCCCCTTCCAAACCTGAGACCTTTCGTTTAGCATATGTGATATCCAACTCCTTCCCATTCCAATCCTGAGACCCTTCCGATAGCATGAGATGTGATATCTCAATGCTTCTAATATCAAACCTGAGACCCTCCCTATTGCATGAGATGTGATATCCAACTCCTTGCCATTCCAATCCTGAGACCCTTCCTATAACATGAGACGTGATATCCAACTCGTTCCCATTCCAATCCTGAGACTCCTCCTATAGCATGATATGTGATATCTCAATGCTTCTAATACCAAACCTGAGATCCTTCCTATAACATGAGATGTGATATCCAACTCCTTCCCATTCCAAACCTGAGACCCTTCCAATAGCATGAGATTTGATATCTCAATGCTTCTAAAAACAAACATGAGAACCATCCTATAACGAGATGTGAAATCCCAATCCTTCCCTTCCCAAACCTGAGACCCTTCCTATAGCTCGAGATGTGATATCCAACTCCTTCCCATTCCAATCCTGAGACCCTTCCTATAACATGAGACGTGATATCCAACTCCTTCCGATTCCAATCCTGAGACCCTTCCTATAGCATGAGATGTGATATCGCAATGCTTCTACCAAAAGTGAGACCCTTCCTTTAGCATGAGATGTGATATCCAACTCCTTCCCATTCCAATCATGAGACCCTTCCTATAGCATGAGATGTGATATCTATATGCTTCTAATACCAAACCTGAGATCCTTCCTATAACATGAGATGTGATATCCAACTCCTTCCCATTCCAATCCTGAGACCCTTCCTATAGCATGAGATGTGATATCTCAATGCTTCTAATACCAAACCTGAGATCCTTCCGATAGCATGAGATGTGATATATCAATGCTTCTAATACCAAACCTGAGATCCTTCCTATAACATAAGATGTGATATCCAAATCCTTCCCCTTCCAAACCTGAGACCCTCCCTTTAGCATGCGATGTGATATCCAACTCCTTCCCATTCCAATCCTGATACCCTTCTGATAGCATGAGATGTGATATCTCAATGCCTCTAATACCAAACCTGAGATCCTACCTCTAACATGAAATGTGATATCCAACTCCTTCCCTTTCCAAACCTGAGAGCCTTCCTACAACATGAGATGTGATATCCAAGTCTTTCCCATTCCAATCCTGAGACCCTTCCTATAGCATGAGATGGGATATCCAACTCCTTCCAAATCCAATCCTGATACCCTTCCGATAGCATGAGATGTGATATCCCAATGCTTCTACAAAACCTGAGACCCATACCATGGCATGAGATGTGATATCAAACTCCCGTCCTATACCATGAGACTTGATATCTCAATGCTTCTAATACCAAACCTGAGACCGGTCCAATAACATGAGATGTGATATCCAAATCCTTCCCTTTCCAAACCTTAGACCCTTCCTGTATCATGAGATGTGATATCCAAGCCCTTCCCATTCCATTCCTGAGACCCTTCCTTTAGCATGAGATGTGATATCTCAATGCTTCTAATACCAAACCTGAGACCCTTCCTATAACATGAGATGTGATATCCAAGTCCTTCCCATTCCCATCCTGAGACCCTTCCTATAGCATGAGATGTGATATCTCAATGCTTCTAATACCAAACCTGAGACGCTTCCTATAACATGAATTGTGATATCCAAGTCCTTCCCATTCCAATCCTGAGACCCTTCCGATAACAGAGATGTGATATCTCAATGCTTATACCAAACCTGAGACCCTTCGGATAGCATGAGATGTGATATCTCAATGCTTCTAATACCAAACCTGAGATCCTTCCTATAACATGAGATGTGATGTCCAAATCCTTCCCATTCCAAACCTTAGACCCTCCCTTTAGCATGAGATGTGATATCCAACTCCTTCCCATTCCAATCCTGAGACCCTTCTGATGGCATGAGATGTGATATATCAATGCCTCTAATACCAAACCTGAGATCCTACCTCTAACATGAAATGTGATATCCAACTCCTTCCCCTTCCAACCCTGAGAGTCTTCCTATAGAATGAGATGTGATATCCAAGTCCTTCCCATTCCAATCCTGAGACCCTTCCTATAACATGAGATGTGATATCCAACTCCTTCCCATTCCAACCTTAGACCCTGCCTATAGCATGTGATGTGATATCCCAATGCTTCTACAAAACCTGAGACCCATACCATGGCATGAGATGTGATATCAAACTCCTTCCCATTCCAATCCTGAGACCCTTTCTATAGCTTGAGATGTGATATCCAACTCCTTCCCATTCCAATTCTGAGACCCGACCTATACCATGAGATTTGATATCTCAATGCTTCTAATACCAAACCTGAGACCGGTCCTATAACATGAGATGTGATACCCAAATCCTTCCTCTTTCCAAACCTTAGACCCTTCCTATAGCATGAGATGTGATAACTCAATGCTTCTAATACCAAACCTGAAACCCTTCCTATAACGAGATGGGATATCCAACTCCTTCCCATTCCAATCCTGAGACCCTTCCGATAGCATGAGATGTGATATCTCAATGCTTCTAATACCAAACCTGAGATCCTTCCTATAACATGAGATGTGATATCAAACTCCTTCCCATTCCAACCCTGAGACCCTTCCGATAGCATGAGATGTGATATCTCAATTCTTCTAAAACCAAACATGAGAACCATCCTATAACATGAGATGTGAAATCCAAATCATTCCCTTTCCAAACCTGAGACCCTTCCTATAGCTTGAGATGTGATATCAAACTCCTTCCCATTCAATGTGTTATCCAACTCCTTCCCATTCCAATCCTGAGACCCTTCCTATACCATGAGATGTGATATTTCAATGCTTCTAATACCAAACCTGAGACCCGTCCTAAAACATGAGATGTGAGATCCAAATCCTTCCCCTTCCAAACCTGAGACCTTTCCTTTAGCATGAGATGTGATATCAACTCCTTCCCATTCCAAACCTGAGACCCTTCCTATAGCATGAGATGTTATATCTTAATTCTTCTAAAACCAAACCTGAGAACCTTCCTATAACATGTGAACTCCAAATCCTTCCCTTTCCAAACCTGAGACCCTTCCGATAGCATGAGATGTGATATCTCAATGCTACTAAAACCAAACATGAGAACCATCCTATAACATGAGATGTGAAATCCAAATCCTTCCCTTTCCAAACCTGAGACCCTTCCTATAGCTTGAGATGTGATATCAAACTCCTTCCCATTCCAATCCTGAGACCCTTCCTATACCATGAGATGTGATATCTCAATGCTTCTAATACCAAACCTGAGACCCGTCCTAAAACATGAGATGTGAGATCCAAATCCTTACCCTTCCAAACCTGAGACCCTTCCTATAGCTTGAGATGTGATATCAAACTCCTTCCCATTCCAATCCCGAGATAGCTTGAGATGTGATATCCAACTCCATCCCATTCCAATCCTGAGACCCTTCCGATAGCATGAGATGTGATAGCTCAATGCTTCTAATATCAAAACTGAGACCCTCCCTATAGTATGAGATGTGATATCTAAGTCCTTCCCATTCCTATCCTGAGACCCTTCCGATAGCAGAGATGTGATATCTCAATGCTTATACCAAACCTGATGACCCATCCTATGGCATGAGATGTGATATCCAACTCCTTCCCATTGCAATCCTGAGTTCCTTCCTATAGCATGAGATGTGATATCTCAATGCTTCTATCAAACCTGAGACCCTTCCTTTAGCATGAGATGTGATATCCAACTCCTTGCCATTCCAATTCTGAGACCCTTCCTATAACATGAGACGTGATATCCAACTCCTTCTCATTCCAATACTGAGACTCCTCCTATAGCATGAGATGTGATATCTCAATGCTTCTAACACCAAACATGGGACCCGCCCTATAACATGAGATATGATATCCAAATCCTTCCCCTTCCAAACCTGAGACCCTTCCTTTAGCATGAGATGTGATATCCAAATCCTTCCCATTCCAATCCTGAAAACCTTCCTATAGCATGAGATGTGATAGCTCAATGTTTCTAATAAAAAACCTGAGACCCTTCCTATAGCAAGAGATGTGATATCCAAATCCTTCCCATTCCAATACTGAGACCCTTCCTATAACGAGATGTGATATCCAACTCCTTCCCATTCCAACCTGAGACACTTCCTATAGCATGAGAAGGGATATCCAAATCCTTCCCATTCCAATCCTGAGATCCTTCCTATAACATGATGTGATATCCAATTCCTTCCCATTCCAAACCTGAGACCCTTCCTATTGGATGAGATGTGATATCCAACTCCTTCCCATTCCAATCCTGAGACCCTTCTGATGGCATGAGATGTGATATCTCAATGCCTCTAATACCAAACCTGAGATCCTACCTCTAACATGAAATGTGATATCCAACTCCTTCCTCTTCCAACCCTGAGAGCCTTCCTATAGAATGAGATGTGATATCCAAGTCCTTCCCATTCCAATCCTGAGACCCTTCCTATAACATGAGATGTGATATCCAACTCCTTCCCATTCCAACCTTAGACCCTGCCTATAGCATGTGATGTGATATCCCAATGCTTCTACAAAACCTGAGACCCATACCATGGCATGAGATGTGATATCAAACTCCTTCCCATTCCGATCCTGAGACCCTTTCTATAGCTTGAGATGTGATATCCAACTCCTTCCCATTCCAATTCTGAGACCTGACCTATACCATGAGATTTGATATCTCAATGCTTCTAATACCAAACCTGAGACCGGTCCTATAACATGAGATGTGATACCCAAATCCTTCCCCTTTCCAAACCTTAGACCCTTCCTATAGCATGAGATGTGATATCTCAATGCTTCTAATACCAAACCTGAGACTCTTCCTATAACGAGATGGGATATCCAACTCCTTCCCATTCCAATCCTGAGACCCTTCCGATAGCAGAGATGTGATATCTCAATGCTTATACCAAACCTGAGACCCTTCCTATGGCATGAGATGTCATATACAACTCCTTCCGATTCCAATCCTGAGACCCTTCCTATAGCATGAGATGTGATATCTCAATGCTTCTAATACCAAACCTGAGATCCTTCCTATAGCATGAGATGTGATATCTAAGTCCTTCCCATTCCAATCCTGAGACCCTTCCGATAGCAGAGATGTGATATTTCAATGCTTATACCAAACCTGAGACCCTTCCTATAGCATGAGATGTGATATCCAACTCCTTCCAATTCCAATCCTGAGACCCTTCCTATAGCATGAGATGTGATATCGCAATGCTTATACCAAAACTGAGACCCTCCCTTTAGCATGAGATGTGATATCCAACTCCTTCCCATTCCAATCCTGAGACCCTTCATATAGCATGAGATGTGATATCTCAATGCTTCTAATACCAAACCTGAGATCCTTCCTATAACATGAGATGTGATATCCAACTCCTTCCCATTCCAATCCTGAGACCCTTCCTATAGCATGAGATGTGATATTTCAATGCTTCTAATACCAAACCTGAGATCCTTCCGATAGCATGAGATGTGATATCTCAATGCTTCTAATACCAAACCTGAGATCCTTCCTATAACATGAGATGTGATATCCAAATCCTTCCCCTTCCAAACCTGAGACCCTCCCTTTAGCATGAGATGTGATATCCAACTCCTTCCCATTCCAATCCTGATACCCTTCTGATAGCATGAGATGTGATATCTCAATGCCTCTAATACCAAACCTGAGATCCTACCTCTAACATGAAATGTGATATCCAACTCCTTCCCTTTCCAAACCTGAGAGCCTTCCTACAGCATGAGATGTGATATCCAAGTCCTTCCCATTCCAATCCTGAGACCCTTCCTATAGCATGAGATGGGATATCCAACTCCTTCCAAATCCAATCCTGATACCCTTCCGATAGCATGAGATGTGATATCCCAATGCTTCTACAAAACCTGAGACCCATACCATGGCATGAGATGTGATATCAAACTCCCGTCCTATACCATGAGACTTGATATCTCAATGCTTCTAATACCAAACCTGAGACCGGTCCAATAACATGAGATGTGACATCCAAATCCTTCCCCTTCCAAACCTTAGACCCTTCCTGTATCATGAGATGTGATATCCAAGTCCTTCCCATTCCATTCCTGAGACCCTTCCTATAGCATGAGATGTGATATCTCAATGCTTCTAATACCAAACCTGAGACCCTTCCTATAACATGAGATGTGATATCCAAGTCCTTCCTGTTCCAATCCTGGTACCCTTCTTATAGCATGAGATGTGATATCTCAATGCTTCTAATACCAAAACTGAGGCCCTTCCTATAACATGAATTGTGATATCCAAGTCCTTCCCATTCCAATCCTGAGACCCTTCCGATAGCAGAGATGTGATATCTCAATGCTTATACCAAACCTGAGACCCTTCCGATAGCATGAGATGTGATATCTCAATGCTTCTAATACCAAACCTGAGATCCTTCCTATAACATGAGATGTGATGTCCAAATCCTTCCCCTTCCAAACCTTAGACCCTCCCTTTAGCATGAGATGTGATATCCAACTCCTTCCCATTCCAATCCTGAGACCCTTCTGATGGCATGAGATGTGATATCTCAATGCCTCTAATACCAAACCTGAGATCCTACCTCTAACATGAAATGTGATATCCAACTCCTTCCCCTTCCAACCCTGAGAGCCTTCCTATAGAATGAGATGTGATATCCAAGTCCTTCCCATTCCAATCCTGAGACCCTTCCTATAACATGAGATGTGATATCCAACTCCTTCCCATTCCAACCTTAGACCCTGCCTATAGCATGAGATGGGATATCCAACTCCTTCCAAATCCAATCCCGATACCCTTCCGATAGCATGTGATGTGATATCCCAATGCTTCTACAAAACCTGAGACCCATACCATGGCATGAGATGTGATATCAAACTCCTTCCCATTCCAATCCTGAGACCCTTCCTATAGCTTGAGATGTGATATCCAACTCCTTTCCATTCCAATTCTGAGACCCGTCCTATACCATGAGACTTGATATCTCAATGCTTCTAATACCAAACCTGAGACCGGTCCTATAACATGAGATGTGATACCCAAATCCTTCCCCTTTCCAAACCTTAGACCCTTCCTATAGCATGAGATGTGATATCTCAATGCTTCTAATACCAAACCTGAGATCCTTCCTATAACGAGATGGGATATCCAACTCCTTCCCATTCCAATCCTGAGACCCTTCCGATAGCAGAGATGTGATATCTCAATGCTTATACCAAACCTGAGACCCTTCCTATGGCATGAGATTCCAATACAACTCCTTCCGATTCCAATCCTGAGACCCTTCCTATAGCATGAGATGTGATATCTCAATGCTTCTAATACCAAACCTGAGATCCTTCCTATAACATGAGATGTGATATCAAACTCCTTCCCATTCCAAACCTGAGACCCTTCCGATAGCATGAGATGTGATATCTCAATGCTTCTAAAACCAAACATGAGAACCATCCTATAACATGAGATGTGAAATCCAAATCATTCCCTTTCCAAACCTGAGACCCTTCCTATACCATGAGATGTGATATTTCAATGCTTCTAATACCAAACCTGAGACCCGTCCTAAAACATGAGATGTGAGATCCAAATCCTTCCCCTTCCAAACCTGAGACCTTTCCTTTAGCATGAGATGTGATATCAACTCCTTCCCATTCCAAACCTGAGACCCTTCCTATAGCATGAGATGTTATATCTTAATGCTTCTAAAACCAAACCTGAGAACCATCCTATAACATGTGAACTCCAAATCCTTCCCTTTCCAAACCTGAGACCCTTCCGATAGCATGAGATGTGATATCTCAATGCTACTAAAACCAAACATGAGAACCATCCTATAACATGAGATGTGAAATCCAAATCCTTCCCTTTCCAAACCTGAGACCCTTCCTATAGCTTGAGATGTGATATCAAACTCCTTCCCATTCCAATCCTGAGATAGCTTGAGATGTGATAGCCAACTCCTTTCCATTCCAATCCTGAGACCCTTCCTATACCATGAGATGTGATATCTCAATGCTTCTAATACCAAACCTGAGACCCGTCCTAAAACATGAGATGTGAGATCCAAATCCTTCCCCTTCCAAACCTGAGACCCTTCCTATAGCTTGAGATGTGATATCAAACTCCTTCCCATTCCAATCCCGAGATAGCTTGCGATGTGATATCCAACTCCATCCCATTCCAATCCTGAGACCCTTCCGATAGCATGAGATGTGATAGCTCAATGCTTCTAATATCAAAACTGAGACCCTCCCTATAGTATGAGATGTGATATCTAAGTCCTTCCCATTCCTATCCTGAGACCCTTCCGATAGCAGAGATGTGATATCTCAATGCTTATACCAAACCTGATGACCCATCCTATGGCATGAGATGTGATATCCAACTCCTTCCCATTGCAATCCTGAGTTCCTTCCTATAGCATGAGATGTGATATCTCAATGCTTCTATCAAACCTGAGACCCTTCCTTTAGCATGAGATGTGATATCCAAATCCTTCCCATTCCAATCCTGAAACCCTTCCTATAGCATGAGATATGATATCTCAATGTTTCTAATAAAAAACCTGAGACCCTTCCTATAGCAAGTGATGTGATATCCAAATCCTTCCCATTTCAATCTTGAGACCCTTCCTATAGCATGAGATGTGATATCCAACTCCTTCCCATTCCAACCTGAGACCCTTCCTATAGCATGAGAAGGGATATCCAACTCCTTCCCAATCCAATCCTGAGACTCTTCCGATAGCAGAGATGTGATATCTCAATGCTTATACCAAACCTGAGACCCTACCTTTAGTATGATGTGATATCCAAATCCTTCACATTCCTATCCTGAGACCCTTCCTATAGCATGAGATGTGATATCAAACTCCTTCCCATTCAATGTGTTATCCAACTCCTTCCCATTCCAATCCTGAGACCCTTCCTATACCATGAGATGTGATATTTCAATGCTTCTAATACCAAACCTGAGACCCGTCCTAAAACATGAGATGTGAGATCCAAATCCTTCCCCTTCCAAACCTGAGACCTTTCCTTTAGCATGAGATGTGATATCAACTCCTTCCCATTCCAAACCTGAGACCCTTCCTATAGCATGAGATGTTATATCTTAATTCTTCTAAAACCAAACCTGAGAACCTTCCTATAACATGTGAACTCCAAATCCTTCCCTTTCCAAACCTGAGACCCTTCCGATAGCATGAGATGTGATATCTCAATGCTACTAAAACCAAACATGAGAACCATCCTATAACATGAGATTTGAAATCCAAATCCTTCCCTTTCCAAACCTGAGACCCTTCCTATAGCTTGAGATGTGATATCAAACTCCTTCCCATTCCAATCCTGAGACCCTTCCTATACCATGAGATGTGATATCTCAATGCTTCTAATACCAAACCTGAGACCCGTCCTAAAACATGAGATGTGAGATCCAAATCCTTCCCTTTCCAAACCTGAGACCCTTCGTATAGCTTGAGATGTGATATCAAACTCCTTCCCATTCCAATCCCGAGATAGCTTGAGATGTGATATCCAACTCCATCCCATTCCAATCCTGAGACCCTTCCGATAGCATGAGATGTGATAGCTCAATGCTTCTAATATCAAAACTGAGACCCTCCCTATAGTATGAGATGTGATATCTAAGTCCTTCCCATTCCTATCCTGAGACCCTTCCGATAGCAGAGATGTGATATCTCAATGCTTATACCAAACCTGATGACCCATCCTATGGCATGAGATGTGATATCCAACTCCTTCCCATTGCAATCCTGAGTTCCTTCCTATAGCATGAGATGTGATATCTCAATGCTTCTATCAAACCTGAGACCCTTCCTTTAGCATGAGATGTGATATCCAACTCCTTCCAAATCCAATCCTGATACCCTTCCGATAGCATGAGATGTGATATCCCAATGCTTCTACAAAACCTGAGACCCATACCATGGCATGAGATGTGATATCAAACTCCCGTCCTATACCATGAGACTTGATATCTCAATGCTTCTAATACCAAACCTGAGACCGGTCCAATAACATGAGATGTGATATCCAAATCCGTCCCCTTCCAAACCTTAGACCCTTCCTGTATCATGAGATGTGATATCCAAGTCCTTCCCATTCCATTCCTGAGACCCTTCCTATAGCATGAGATGTGATATCTCAATGCTTCTAATACCAAACCTGAGGTCCTTCCTATAACATGAATTGTGATATCCAAGTCCTTCCCATTCCAATCCTGAGACCCTTCCGATAGCAGAGATGTGATATCTCAATGCTTATACCAAACCTGAGACCCTTCCGATAGCATGAGATATGATATCTCAATGCTTCTAATACCAAACCTGAGATCCTTCCTATAACATGAGATGTGATGTCCAAATCCTTCCCCTTCCAAACCTTAGACCCTCCCTTTAGCATGAGATGTGATATCCAACTCCTTCCCATTCCAATCCTGAGACCATTCTGATGGCATGAGATGTGATATATCAATGCCTCTAATACCAAACCTGAAATCCTACCTCTAACATGAAATGTGATATCCAACTCCTTCCCCTTCCAACCCTGAGAGCCTTCCTTTAGAATGAGATGTGATATCCAAGTCCTTCCCATTCCAAACCTGAGACCCTTCCTATAACATGAGATGTGATATCCAACTCCTTCCCATTCCAACCTTAGACCCTGCCTATAGCATGAGATGGGATATCCAACTCCTTCCAAATCCAATCCCGATACCCTTCCGATAGCATGTGATGTGATATCCCAATGCTTCTACAAAACCTGAGACCCATACCATGGCATGAGATGTGATATCAAACTCCTTCCCATTCCAATCCTGAGACCCTTCCTATAGCTTGAGATGTGATATCCAACTCCTTCCCATTCCAATTCTGACCCGTCCTATACCATGAGACTTGATATCTCAATGCTTCTAATACCAAACCTGAGACCGGTCCTATAACATGAGATGTGATACCCAAATCCTTCCCCTTTCCAAACCTTAGACCCTTCCTATAGCATGAGATGTGATATCTCAATGCTTCTAATACCAAACCTGAGACCCTTCCTATAACGAGATGGGATAGCCAACTCCTTCCCATTCCAATCCTGAGACCCTTCCGATAGCAGAGATGTGATATCTCAATGCTTATACCAAACCTGAGACCCTTCCTATGGCATGAGATTCCAATACAACTCCTTCCGATTCCAATCCTGAGACCCTTCCTATAGCATGAGATGTGATATCTCAATGCTTCTAATACCAAACCTGAGATCCTTCCTATAACATGAGATGTCATATACAACTCCTTCCGATTCCAATCCTGGGACCCTTCCTATAGCATGAGATGTGATATCTCAATGCTTCTAATACCAAACCTGAGATCCTTCCTATAACATGAGATGTGATATCAAACTCCTTCCCATTCCAAACCTGAGACCCTTTCGATAGCATGAGATGTGATATCTCAATGCTTCTAAAACCAAACATGAGAACCATCCTATAACATGAGATGTGAAATCCAAATCATTCCCTTTCCAAACCTGAGACCCTTCCTATACCATGAGATGTGATATTTCAATGCTTCTAATACCAAACCTGAGACCCGTCCTAAAACATGAGATGTGAGATCCAGATCCTTCCCCTTCCAAACCTGAGACCTTTCCTTCAGCATGAGATGTGATATCAACTCCTTCCCATTCCAAACCTGAGACCCTTCCTATAGCATGAGATGTTATATCTTAATGCTTCTAAAACCAAACCTGAGAACCATCCTATAACATGTGAACTCCAAATCCTTCCCTTTCCAAACCTGAGACCCTTCCGATAGCATGAGATGTGATATCTCAATGCTACTAAAACCAAACATGAGAACCATCCTATAACATGAGATGTGAAATCCAAATCCTTCCCTTTCCAAACCTGAGACCCTTCCTATAGCTTGAGATGTGATATCAAACTCCTTCCCATTCCAATCCTGAGATAGCTTGAGATGTGATAGCCAACTCCTTTCCATTCCAATCCTGAGACCCTTCCTATACCATGAGATGTGATATCTCAATGCTTCTAATACCAAACCTGAGACCCGTCCTAAAACATGAGATGTGAGATCCAAATCCTTCCCCTTCCAAACCTGAGACCCTTCCTATAGCTTGAGATGTGATATCAAACTCCTTCCCATTCCAATCCCGAGATAGCTTGCGATGTGATATCCAACTCCATCCCATTCCAATCCTGAGACCCTTCCGATAGCATGAGATGTGATAGCTCAATGCTTCTAATATCAAAACTGAGACCCTCCCTATAGTATGAAATGTGATATCTAAGTCCTTCCCATTCCTATCCTGAGACCCTTCCGATAGCAGAGATGTGATATCTCAATGCTTATACCTAACCTGATGACCCATCCTATGGCATGAGATGTGATATCCAACACCTTCCCATTGCAATCCTGAGTTCCATCCTATAGCATGAGATGTGATATCTCAATGCTTCTATCAAACCTGAGACCCTTCCTTTAGCATGAGATGTGATATCCACCTCCTTGCCATTCCAATCCTGAGACCCTTCCTATAACATGAGACGTGATATCCAACTCCTTCCCATTCCAATCCTGAGACTCCTCCTATAGCATGAGATGTGATATCTCAATGCTTCTAATACCAAACCTGTGACCCGTCCTATAACATGAGATATGATATCCAAATCCTTCCCCTTCCAAACCTGAGACCCTTCCTTTAGCATGAGATGTGATATCCAAATCCTTCCCATTCCAATCCTGAAACCCTTCCTATAGCATGAGATGTTATAGCTCAATGTTTCTAATAAAAAACCTGAGACCCTTCCTATAGCAAGAGATGTGTGTATCCAAATCCTTCCCATTCCAATCCTGAGACCCTTCCTATAACGAGATATGATATCCAACTCCTTCCCATTCCAACCTGAGACACTTCCTATAGCATGAGAAGGGATATCCAAATCCTTCCCATTCCAATCCTGAGATCCTTCCTATAACATGATTTGATATCCAATTCCTTCCCATTCCAAACCTGAGACCCTTTCTATTGGATGAGATGTGATATCCAACTCCTTCCCATTCCAATCCTGAGACCCTCCCTATGCCATGAGATGTGATATCTCAATGCTTCTAATACCAAACCTGGGACCCGCCCTATAACATGAGATATGATATCCAAATCCTTCCCCTTCCAAACCTGAGACCCTTCCTTTAGCATGAGATGTGATATCCAAATCCTTCCCATTCCAATCCTGAAACCCTTCCTATAGCATGAGATGTGATATCTCAATGTTTCTAATAAAAAACCTGAGACCCTTCCTGTAGCAAGAGATGTGATATCCAAATCCTTCCCATTTCAATCTTGAGACCCTTCCTATTGCATGAGATATGATATCCAACTCCTTCCCATTCCAACTTGAGACCCTTCCTATAGCATGAGAAGGGATATCCAACTCCTTCCCAATCCAATCCTGAGACCCTTCCGATAGCAGAGATGTGATATCTCAATGCTTATACCAAACCTGAGACCCTACCTTTAGTATGATGTGATATCCAAATCCTTCACATTCCTATCCTGAGACCCTTCCTATAGCATGAGATGTGATATCAAACTCCTTCCCATTCAATGTGTTATCCAACTCCTTCCCATTCCAATCCTGAGACCCTTCCTACACCATGAGATGTGATATTTCAATGCTGCTAATACCAAACCTGAGACCCGTCCTAAAACATTAGATGTGAGATCCAAATCCTTCCCCTTCCAAACCTGAGACCTTTCCTTTAGCATGAGATGTGATATCAACTCCTTCCCATTCCAAACCTGAGACCCTTCCTATAGCATGAGATGTTATATCTTAATTCTTCTAAAACCAAACCTGAGAACCTTCCTATAACATGTGAACTCCAAATCCTTCCCTTTCCAAACCTGAGTCCCTTCCGATAGCATGAGATGTGATATCTCAATGCTACTAAAACCAAACATGAGAACCATCCTTTAACATATGTGAAATCCAAATCCTTCCCTTTCCAAACCTGAGACCCTTCCTATAGCTTGAGATGTGATATCAAACTCCTTCCCATTCCAATCCTGAGACCCTTCCTATACCATGAGATGTGATATCTCAATGCTTCTAATACCAAACCTGAGACCCGTCCTAAAACATGAGATGTGAGATCCAAATCCTTCCCCTTCCAAACCTGAGACCCTTCCTATAGCTTGAGATGTGATATCAAACTCCTTCCCATTCCAATCCCGAGATAGCTTGAGATATGATATCCAACTCCATCCCATTCCAATCCTGAGACCCTTCCGATAGCATGAGATGTGATAGCTCAATGCTTCTAATATCAAAACTGAGACCCTCCCTATAGTATGAAATGTGATATCTAAGTCCTTCCCATTCCTATCCTGAGACCCTTCCGATAGCAGAGATGTGATATCTCAATGCTTATACCTAACCTGATGACCCATCCTATGGCATGAGATGTGATATCCAACACCTTCCCATTGCAATCCTGAGTTCCATCCTATAGCATGAGATGTGATATCTCAATGCTTCTATCAAACCTGAGACCCTTCCTTTAGCATGAGATGTGATATCCACCTCCTTGCCATTCCAATCCTGAGACCCTTCCTATAACATGAGACTTGATATCCAACTCCTTCCCATTCCAATCCTGAGACTCCTCCTATAGCATGAGATGTGATATCTCAATGCTTCTAATACCAAACCTGTGACCCGTCCTATAACATGAGATATGATATCCAAATCCTTCCCCTTCCAAACCTGAGACCCTTCCTTTAGCATGAGATGTGATATCCAAATCCTTCCCATTCCAATCCTGAAACCCTTCCTATAGCATGAGATGTGATAGCTCAATGTTTCTAATAAAAAACCTGAGACCCTTCCTATAGCAAGAGATGTGTGTATCCAAATCCTTCCCATTCCAATCCTGAGACACTTCCTATAACATGATGTGATATCCAATTCCTTCCCATTCCAAACCTGAGACCCTTCCTATTGGATAAGATGTGATATCCAACTCCTTCCCATTCCAATCCTGAGACCCTTCTGATGGCATGAGATGTGATATCTCAATGCCTCTAATACCAAACCTGAGATCCTACCTCTAACATGAAATGTGATATCCAACTCCTTCCCCTTCCAACCCTGAGAGCCTTCCTATAGAATGAGATGTGATATCCAAGTCCTTCCCATTCCAATCCTGAGACCCTTCCTATAACATGAGATGTGATATCCAACTCCTTCCCATTCCAACCTTAGACCCTGCCTATAGCATGTGATGTGATATCCCAATGCTTCTACAAAACCTGAGACCCATACCATGGCATGAGATGTGATATCAAACTCCTTCCCATTCCAATCCTGAGACCCTTTCTATAGCTTGAGATGTGATATCCAACTCCTTCCCATTCCAATTCGGAGACCCGACCTATACCATGAGATTTGATATCTCAATGCTTCTAATACCAAACCTGAGACCGGTCCTATAACATGAGATGTGATACCCAAATCCTTCCCCTTTCCAAACCTTAGACCCTTCCTATAGCATGAGATGTGATATCTCAATGCTTCTAATACCAAACCTGAGACTCTTCCTATAACGAGATGGGATATCCAACTCCTTCCCATTCCAATCCTGAGACCCTTCCGATAGCAGAGATGTGATATCTCAATGCTTATACCAAACCTGAGACCCTTCCTATGGCATGAGATGTCATATACAACTCCTTCCGATTCCAATCCTGAGACCCTTCCTATAGCATGAGATGTGATATCTCAATGCTTCTAATACCAAACCTGAGATCCTTCCTATAGCATGAGATGTGATATCTAAGTCCTTCCCATTCCAATCCTGAGACCCTTCCTATAGCATGAGATGTGATATCGCAATGCTTCTACCAAAACTGAGACCCTTCCTTTAGCATGAGATGTGATATCCAACTCCTTCCCATTCCAATCCTGAGACCCTTCCGATAGCAGAGATGTGATATCTCAATGCTTATACCAAACCTGAGACCCTTCCTATGGCATGAGATGTAATATACAACTCCTTCCGATTCCAATCCTGAGACCCTTCCGATAGCAGAGATGTGATATTTCAATGCTTATACCAAACCTGAGACCCTTCCTATAGCATGAGATGTGATATCCAACTCCTTCCAATTCCAATCCTGAGACCCTTCCTATAGCATGAGATGTGATATCGCAATGCTTCTACCAAAACTGAGACCCTTCCTTTAGCATGAGATGTGATATCCAACTCCTTCCCATTCCAATCCTGAGACCCTTCCTATAGCATGAGATGTGATATCTCAATGCTTCTAATACCAAACCTGAGATCCTTCCTATAACATGAGATGTGATATCCAACTCCTTCCCATTCCAATCCTGAGACCCTTCCTATAGCATGAGATGTGATATTTCAATGCTTATAATACCAAACCTGAGATCCTTCCGATAGCATGAGATGTGATATCTCAATGCTTCTAATACCAAACCTGAGATCCTTCCGATAACATGAGATGTGATATCCAAATCCTTCCCCTTCCAAACCTGAGAGCCTTCCTACAGCATGAGATGTGATATCCAAGTCCTTCCCATTCCAATCCTGAGACCCTTCCTATAGCATGAGATGGGATATCCAACTCCTTCCAAATCCAATCCTGATACCCTTCCGATAGCATGAGATGTGATATCCCAATGCTTCTACAAAACCTGAGACCCATACCATGGCATGAGATGTGATATCAAACTCCCGTCCTATACCATGAGACTTGATATCTCAATGCTTCTAATACCAAACCTGAGACCGGTCCAATAACATGAGATGTGATATCCAAATCCTCCCCTTCCAAACCTTAGACCCTTCCAGTATCATGAGATGTGATATCCAAGTCCTTCCCATTCCATTCCTGAGACCCTTCCTATAGCATGAGATGTGATATCTCAATGCTTCTAATACCAAACCTGAGACCCTTCCTATAACATGAGATGTGATATCTCAATGCTTCTAATACCAAACCTGAGGCCCTTCCTATAACATGAATTGTGATATCCAAGTCCTTCCCATTCCAATCCTGAGACCCTTCCTATAGCATGAGATGTGATATCTCAATGCTTCTAACACCAAACCTGAGGCCCTTCCTATAACATGAATTGTGATATCCAAGTCCTTCCCATTCCAATCCTGAGACCCTTCCGATAGCAGAGATGTGATATCTCAATGCTTATACCAAACCTGAGACCCTTCCGATAGCATGAGATGTGATATCTCAATGCTTCTAATACCAAACCTGAGATCCTTCCTATAACATGAGATGTGATGTCCAAATCCTTCCCCTTCCAAACCTTAGACCCTCCCTTTAGCATGAGATGTGATATCCAACTCCTTCCCATTCCAATCCTGGGAACCTTCTGATGGCATGAGATGTGATATCTCAATGCCTCTAATACCAAACCTGAGATCCTACCTCTAACATGAAATGTGATATCAAACTCCTTCCCCTTCCAACCCTGAGAGCCTTCCTATAGAATGAGATGTGATATCCAAGTCCTTCCCATTCCAATCCTGAGACCCTTCCTATAACATGAGATGTGATATCCAACTCCTTCCAATTCCAACCTTAGACCCTGCCTATAGCATGAGATGGGATATCCAACTCCTTCCAAATCCAATCCCGATACCCTTCCGATAGCATGTGATGTGATATCCCAATGCTTCTACAAAACCTGAGACCCATACCATGGCATGAGATGTGATATCAAACTCCTTCCCATTCCAATCCTGAGACCCTTTCTATAGCTTGAGATGTGATATCCAACTCCTTCCCATTCCAATTCTGAGACCCGTCCTATACCATGAGACTTGCTATCTCAATGCTTCTAATACCAAACCTGAGACCGGCCCTATAACATGAGATGTGATACCCAAATCCTTCCCCTTTCCAAACCTTAGACCCTTCCTATAGCATGAGATGTGATATCTAAATGCTTCTAATACCAAACCTGAGACCCTTCATATAACGAGATGGGATATCCAACTCCTTCCCATTCCAATCCTGAGACCCTTCCGATAGCATGAGATGGGATATCCAACTCCTTCCAAATCCAATCCTGATACCCTTCCGATAGCATGAGATGTGATATCCCAATGCTTCTACAAAACCTGAGACCCATACCATGGCATGAGATGTGATATCAAACTCCCGTCCTATACCATGAGACTTGATATCTCAATGCTTCTAATACCAAACCTGAGACCGGTCCAATAACATGAGATGTGACATCCAAATCCTTCCCCTTCCAAACCTTAGACCCTTCCTGTATCATGAGATGTGATATCCAAGTCCTTCCCATTCCATTCCTGAGACCCTTCCTATAGCATGAGATGTGATATCTCAATGCTTCTAATACCAAACCTGAGACCCTTCCTATAACATGAGATGTGATATCCAAGTCCTTCCTGTTCCAATCCTGGTACCCTTCTTATAGCATGAGATGTGATATCTCAATGCTTCTAATACCAAAACTGAGGCCCTTCCTATAACATGAATTGTGATATCCAAGTCCTTCCCATTCCAATCCTGAGACCCTTCCGATAGCAGAGATGTGATATCTCAATGCTTATACCAAACCTGAGACCCTTCCGATAGCATGAGATGTGATATCTCAATGCTTCTAATACCAAACCTGAGATCCTTCCTATAACATGAGATGTGATGTCCAAATCCTTCCCCTTCCAAACCTTAGACCCTCCCTTTAGCATGAGATGTGATATCCAACTCCTTCCCATTCCAATCCTGAGACCCTTCTGATGGCATGAGATGTGATATCTCAATGCCTCTAATACCAAACCTGAGATCCTACCTCTAACATGAAATGTGATATCCAACTCCTTCCCCTTCCAACCCTGAGAGCCTTCCTATAGAATGAGATGTGATATCCAAGTCCTTCCCATTCCAATCCTGAGACCCTTCCTATAACATGAGATGTGATATCCAACTCCTTCCCATTCCAACCTTAGACCCTGCCTATAGCATGAGATGGGATATCCAACTCCTTCCAAATCCAATCCCGATACCCTTCCGATAGCATGTGATGTGATATCCCAATGCTTCTACAAAACCTGAGACCCATACCATGGCATGAGATGTGATATCAAACTCCTTCCCATTCCAATCCTGAGACCCTTCCTATAGCTTGAGATGTGATATCCAACTCCTTTCCATTCCAATTCTGAGACCCGTCCTATACCATGAGACTTGATATCTCAATGCTTCTAATACCAAACCTGAGACCGGTCCTATAACATGAGATGTGATACCCAAATCCTTCCCCTTTCCAAACCTTAGACCCTTCCTATAGCATGAGATGTGATATCTCAATGCTTCTAATACCAAACCTGAGATCCTTCCTATAACGAGATGGGATATCCAACTCCTTCCCATTCCAATCCTGAGACCCTTCCGATAGCAGAGATGTGATATCTCAATGCTTATACCAAACCTGAGACCCTTCCTATGGCATGAGATTCCAATACAACTCCTTCCGATTCCAATCCTGAGACCCTTCCTATAGCATGAGATGTGATATCTCAATGCTTCTAATACCAAACCTGAGATCCTTCCTATAACATGAGATGTGATATCAAACTCCTTCCCATTCCAAACCTGAGACCCTTCCGATAGCATGAGATGTGATATCTCAATGCTTCTAAAACCAAACATGAGAACCATCCTATAACATGAGATGTGAAATCCAAATCATTCCCTTTCCAAACCTGAGACCCTTCCTATACCATGAGATGTGATATTTCAATGCTTCTAATACCAAACCTGAGACCCGTCCTAAAACATGAGATGTGAGATCCAAATCCTTCCCCTTCCAAACCTGAGACCTTTCCTTTAGCATGAGATGTGATATCAACTCCTTCCCATTCCAAACCTGAGACCCTTCCTATAGCATGAGATGTTATATCTTAATGCTTCTAAAACCAAACCTGAGAACCATCCTATAACATGTGAACTCCAAATCCTTCCCTTTCCAAACCTGAGACCCTTCCGATAGCATGAGATGTGATATCTCAATGCTACTAAAACCAAACATGAGAACCATCCTATAACATGAGATGTGAAATCCAAATCCTTCCCTTTCCAAACCTGAGACCCTTCCTATAGCTTGAGATGTGATATCAAACTCCTTCCCATTCCAATCCTGAGATAGCTTGAGATGTGATAGCCAACTCCTTTCCATTCCAATCCTGAGACCCTTCCTATACCATGAGATGTGATATCTCAATGCTTCTAATACCAAACCTGAGACCCGTCCTAAAACATGAGATGTGAGATCCAAATCCTTCCCCTTCCAAACCTGAGACCCTTCCTATAGCTTGAGATGTGATATCAAACTCCTTCCCATTCCAATCCCGAGATAGCTTGCGATGTGATATCCAACTCCATCCCATTCCAATCCTGAGACCCTTCCGATAGCATGAGATGTGATAGCTCAATGCTTCTAATATCAAAACTGAGACCCTCCCTATAGTATGAGATGTGATATCTAAGTCCTTCCCATTCCTATCCTGAGACCCTTCCGATAGCAGAGATGTGATATCTCAATGCTTATACCAAACCTGATGACCCATCCTATGGCATGAGATGTGATATCCAACTCCTTCCCATTGCAATCCTGAGTTCCTTCCTATAGCATGAGATGTGATATCTCAATGCTTCTATCAAACCTGAGACCCTTCCTTTAGCATGAGATGTGATATCCAAATCCTTCCCATTCCAATCCTGAAACCCTTCCTATAGCATGAGATGTGATATCTCAATGTTTCTAATAAAAAACCTGAGACCCTTCCTATAGCAAGTGATGTGATATCCAAATCCTTCCCATTTCAATCTTGAGACCCTTCCTATAGCATGAGATGTGATATCCAACTCCTTCCCATTCCAACCTGAGACCCTTCCTATAGCATGAGAAGGGATATCCAACTCCTTCCCAATCCAATCCTGAGACTCTTCCGATAGCAGAGATGTGATATCTCAATGCTTATACCAAACCTGAGACCCTACCTTTAGTATGATGTGATATCCAAATCCTTCACATTCCTATCCTGAGACCCTTCCTATAGCATGAGATGTGATATCAAACTCCTTCCCATTCAATGTGTTATCCAACTCCTTCCCATTCCAATCCTGAGACCCTTCCTATACCATGAGATGTGATATTTCAATGCTTCTAATACCAAACCTGAGACCCGTCCTAAAACATGAGATGTGAGATCCAAATCCTTCCCCTTCCAAACCTGAGACCTTTCCTTTAGCATGAGATGTGATATCAACTCCTTCCCATTCCAAACCTGAGACCCTTCCTATAGCATGAGATGTTATATCTTAATTCTTCTAAAACCAAACCTGAGAACCTTCCTATAACATGTGAACTCCAAATCCTTCCCTTTCCAAACCTGAGACCCTTCCGATAGCATGAGATGTGATATCTCAATGCTACTAAAACCAAACATGAGAACCATCCTATAACATGAGATTTGAAATCCAAATCCTTCCCTTTCCAAACCTGAGACCCTTCCTATAGCTTGAGATGTGATATCAAACTCCTTCCCATTCCAATCCTGAGACCCTTCCTATACCATGAGATGTGATATCTCAATGCTTCTAATACCAAACCTGAGACCCGTCCTAAAACATGAGATGTGAGATCCAAATCCTTCCCTTTCCAAACCTGAGACCCTTCCTATAGCTTGAGATGTGATATCAAACTCCTTCCCATTCCAATCCCGAGATAGCTTGAGATGTGATATCCAACTCCATCCCATTCCAATCCTGAGACCCTTCCGATAGCATGAGATGTGATAGCTCAATGCTTCTAATATCAAAACTGAGACCCTCCCTATAGTATGAGATGTGATATCTAAGTCCTTCCCATTCCTATCCTAAGACCCTTCCGATAGCAGAGATGTGATATCTCAATGCTTATACCAAACCTGATGACCCATCCTATGGCATGAGATGTGATATCCAACTCCTTCCCATTGCAATCCTGAGTTCCTTCCTATAGCATGAGATGTGATATCTCAATGCTTCTATCAAACCTGAGACCCTTCCTTTAGCATGAGATGTGATATCCAACTCCTTCCAAATCCAATCCTGATACCCTTCCGATAGCATGAGATGCGATATCCCAATGCTTCTACAAAACCTGAGACCCATACCATGGCATGAGATGTGATATCAAACTCCCGTCCTATACCATGAGACTTGATATCTCAATGCTTCTAATACCAAACCTGAGACCGGTCCAATAACATGAGATGTGATATCCAAATCCTTCCCCTTCCAAACCTTAGACCCTTCCTGTATCATGAGATGTGATATCCAAGTCCTTCCCATTCCATTCCTGAGACCCTTCCTATAGCATGAGATGTGATATCTCAATGCTTCTAATACCAAACCTGAGGCCCTTCCTATAACATGAATTGTGATATCCAAGTCCTTCCCATTCCAATCCTGAGACCCTTCCGATAGCAGAGATGTGATATCTCAATGCTTATACCAAACCTGAGACCCTTCCGATAGCATGAGATATGATATCTCAATGCTTCTAATACCAAACCTGAGATCCTTCCTATAACATGAGATGTGATGTCCAAATCCTTCCCCTTCCAAACCTTAGACCCTCCCTTTAGCATGAGATGTGATATCCAACTCCTTCCCATTCCAATCCTGAGACCATTCTGATGGCATGAGATGTGATATATCAATGCCTCTAATACCAAACCTGAAATCCTACCTCTAACATGAAATGTGATATCCAACTCCTTCCCCTTCCAACCCTGAGAGCCTTCCTTTAGAATGAGATGTGATATCCAAGTCCTTCCCATTCCAATCCTGAGACCCTTCCTATAACATGAGATGTGATATCCAACTCCTTCCCATTCCAACCTTAGACCCTGCCTATAGCATGAGATGGGATATCCAACTCCTTCCAAATCCAATCCCGATACCCTTCCGATAGCATGTGATGTGATATCCCAATGCTTCTACAAAACCTGAGACCCATACCATGGCATGAGATGTGATATCAAACTCCTTCCCATTCCAATCCTGAGACCCTTCCTATAGCTTGAGATGTGATATCCAACTCCTTCCCATTCCAATTCTGACCCGTCCTATACCATGAGACTTGATATCTCAATGCTTCTAATACCAAACCTGAGACCGGTCCTATAACATGAGATGTGATACCCAAATCCTTCCCCTTTCCAAACCTTAGACCCTTCCTATAGCATGAGATGTGATATCTCAATGCTTCTAATACCAAACCTGAGACCCTTCCTATAACGAGATGGGATAGCCAACTCCTTCCCATTCCAATCCTGAGACCCTTCCGATAGCAGAGATGTGATATCTCAATGCTTATACCAAACCTGAGACCCTTCCTATGGCATGAGATTCCAATACAACTCCTTCCGATTCCAATCCTGAGACCCTTCCTATAGCATGAGATGTGATATCTCAATGCTTCTAATACCAAACCTGAGATCCTTCCTATAACATGAGATGTCATATACAACTCCTTCCGATTCCAATCCTGGGACCCTTCCTATAGCATGAGATGTGATATCTCAATGCTTCTAATACCAAACCTGAGATCCTTCCTATAACATGAGATGTGATATCAAACTCCTTCCCATTCCAAACCTGAGACCCTTTCGATAGCATGAGATGTGATATCTCAATGCTTCTAAAACCAAACATGAGAACCATCCTATAACATGAGATGTGAAATCCAAATCATTCCCTTTCCAAACCTGAGACCCTTCCTATACCATGAGATGTGATATTTCAATGCTTCTAATACCAAACCTGAGACCCGTCCTAAAACATGAGATGTGAGATCCAGATCCTTCCCCTTCCAAACCTGAGACCTTTCCTTCAGCATGAGATGTGATATCAACTCCTTCCCATTCCAAACCTGAGACCCTTCCTATAGCATGAGATGTTATATCTTAATGCTTCTAAAACCAAACCTGAGAACCATCCTATAACATGTGAACTCCAAATCCTTCCCTTTCCAAACCTGAGACCCTTCCGATAGCATGAGATGTGATATCTCAATGCTACTAAAACCAAACATGAGAACCATCCTATAACATGAGATGTGAAATCCAAATCCTTCCCTTTCCAAACCTGAGACCCTTCCTATAGCTTGAGATGTGATATCAAACTCCTTCCCATTCCAATCCTGAGATAGCTTGAGATGTGATAGCCAACTCCTTTCCATTCCAATCCTGAGACCCTTCCTATACCATGAGATGTGATATCTCAATGCTTCTAATACCAAACCTGAGACCCGTCCTAAAACATGAGATGTGAGATCCAAATCCTTCCCCTTCCAAACCTGAGACCCTTCCTATAGCTTGAGATGTGATATCAAACTCCTTCCCATTCCAATCCCGAGATAGCTTGCGATGTGATATCCAACTCCATCCCATTCCAATCCTGAGACCCTTCCGATAGCATGAGATGTGATAGCTCAATGCTTCTAATATCAAAACTGAGACCCTCCCTATAGTATGAAATGTGATATCTAAGTCCTTCCCATTCCTATCCTGAGACCCTTCCGATAGCAGAGATGTGATATCTCAATGCTTATACCTAACCTGATGACCCATCCTATGGCATGAGATGTGATATCCAACACCTTCCCATTGCAATCCTGAGTTCCATCCTATAGCATGAGATGTGATATCTCAATGCTTCTATCAAACCTGAGACCCTTCCTTTAGCATGAGATGTGATATCCACCTCCTTGCCATTCCAATCCTGAGACCCTTCCTATAACATGAGACGTGATATCCAACTCCTTCCCATTCCAATCCTGAGACTCCTCCTATAGCATGAGATGTGATATCTCAATGCTTCTAATACCAAACCTGTGACCCGTCCTATAACATGAGATATGATATCCAAATCCTTCCCCTTCCAAACCTGAGACCCTTCCTTTAGCATGAGATGTGATATCCAAATCCTTCCCATTCCAATCCTGAAACCCTTCCTATAGCATGAGATGTTATAGCTCAATGTTTCTAATAAAAAACCTGAGACCCTTCCTATAGCAAGAGATGTGTGTATCCAAATCCTTCCCATTCCAATCCTGAGACCCTTCCTATAACGAGATATGATATCCAACTCCTTCCCATTCCAACCTGAGACACTTCCTATAGCATGAGAAGGGATATCCAAATCCTTCCCATTCCAATCCTGAGATCCTTCCTATAACATGATTTGATATCCAATTCCTTCCCATTCCAAACCTGAGACCCTTTCTATTGGATGAGATGTGATATCCAACTCCTTCCCATTCCAATCCTGAGACCCTCCCTATGCCATGAGATGTGATATCTCAATGCTTCTAATACCAAACCTGGGACCCGCCCTATAACATGAGATATGATATCCAAATCCTTCCCCTTCCAAACCTGAGACCCTTCCTTTAGCATGAGATGTGATATCCAAATCCTTCCCATTCCAATCCTGAAACCCTTCCTATAGCATGAGATGTGATATCTCAATGTTTCTAATAAAAAACCTGAGACCCTTCCTGTAGCAAGAGATGTGATATCCAAATCCTTCCCATTTCAATCGTGAGACCCTTCCTATTGCATGAGATATGATATCCAACTCCTTCCCATTCCAACTTGAGACCCTTCCTATAGCATGAGAAGGGATATCCAACTCCTTCCCAATCCAATCCTGAGACCCTTCCGATAGCAGAGATGTGATATCTCAATGCTTATACCAAACCTGAGACCCTACCTTTAGTATGATGTGATATCCAAATCCTTCACATTCCTATCCTGAGACCCTTCCTATAGCATGAGATGTGATATCAAACTCCTTCCCATTCAATGTGTTATCCAACTCCTTCCCATTCCAATCCTGAGACCCTTCCTATACCATGAGATGTGATATTTCAATGCTGCTAATACCAAACCTGAGACCCGTCCTAAAACATTAGATGTGAGATCCAAATCCTTCCCCTTCCAAACCTGAGACCTTTCCTTTAGCATGAGATGTGATATCAACTCCTTCCCATTCCAAACCTGAGACCCTTCCTATAGCATGAGATGTTATATCTTAATTCTTCTAAAACCGAACCTGAGAACCTTCCTATAACATGTGAACTCCAAATCCTTCCCTTTCCAAACCTGAGTCCCTTCCGATAGCATGAGATGTGATATCTCAATGCTACTAAAACCAAACATGAGAACCATCCTTTAACATATGTGAAATCCAAATCCTTCCCTTTCCAAACCTGAGACCCTTCCTATAGCTTGAGATGTGATATCAAACTCCTTCCCATTCCAATCCTGAGACCCTTCCTATACCATGAGATGTGATATCTCAATGCTTCTAATACCAAACCTGAGACCCGTCCTAAAACATGAGATGTGAGATCCAAATCCTTCCCCTTCCAAACCTGAGACCCTTCCTATAGCTTGAGATGTGATATCAAACTCCTTCCCATTCCAATCCCGAGATAGCTTGAGATATGATATCCAACTCCATCCCATTCCAATCCTGAGACCCTTCCGATAGCATGAGATGTGATAGCTCAATGCTTCTAATATCAAAACTGAGACCCTCCCTATAGTATGAAATGTGATATCTAAGTCCTTCCCATTCCTATCCTGAGACCCTTCCGATAGCAGAGATGTGATATCTCAATGCTTATACCTAACCTGATGACCCATCCTATGGCATGAGATGTGATATCCAACACCTTCCCATTGCAATCCTGAGTTCCATCCTATAGCATGAGATGTGATATCTCAATGCTTCTATCAAACCTGAGACCCTTCCTTTAGCATGAGATGTGATATCCACCTCCTTGCCATTCCAATCCTGAGACCCTTCCTATAACATGAGACTTGATATCCAACTCCTTCCCATTCCAATCCTGAGACTCCTCCTATAGCATGAGATGTGATATCTCAATGCTTCTAATACCAAACCTGTGACCCGTCCTATAACATGAGATATGATATCCAAATCCTTCCCCTTCCAAACCTGAGACCCTTCCTTTAGCATGAGATGTGATATCCAAATCCTTCCCATTCCAATCCTGAAACCCTTCCTATAGCATGAGATGTGATAGCTCAATGTTTCTAATAAAAAACCTGAGACCCTTCCTATAGCAAGAGATGTGTGTATCCAAATCCTTCCCATTCCAATCCTGAGACACTTCCTATTGGATGAGATGTGATATCCAATTCCTTCCCATTCCAAACCTGAGACCCTTCCTATTGGATGAGATGTGATATCCAACTCCTTCCCATTCCAATCCTGAGACCCTTCTGATGGCATGAGATGTGATATCTCAATGCCTCTAATACCAAACCTGAGATCCTACCTCTAACATGAAATGTGATATCCAACTCCTTCCCCTTCCAACCCTGAGAGCCTTCCTATAGAATGAGAAGTGATATCCAAGTCCTTCCCATTCCAATCCTGAGACCCTTCCTATAACATGAGATGTGATATCCAACTCCTTCCCATTCCACCCTTAGACCCTGCCTATAGCATGTGATGTGATATCCCAATGCTTCTACAAAACCTGAGACCCATACCATGGCATGAGATGTGATATCAAACTCCTTCCCATTCCAATCCTGAGACCCTTTCTATAGCTTGAGATGTGATATCCAACTCCTTCCCATTCCAATTCGGAGACCCGACCTATACCATGAGATTTGATATCTCAATGCTTCTAATACCAAACCTGAGACCGGTCCTATAACATGAGATGTGATACCCAAATCCTTCCCCTTTCCAAACCTTAGACCCTTCCTATAGCATGAGATGTGATATCTCAATGCTTCTAATACCAAACCTGAGACTCTTCCTATAACGAGATGGGATATCCAACTCCTTCCCATTCCAATCCTGAGACCCTTCCGATAGCAGAGATGTGATATCTCAATGCTTATACCAAACCTGAGACCCTTCCTATGGCATGAGATGTCATATACAACTCCTTCCGATTCCAATCCTGAGACCCTTCCTATAGCATGAGATGTGATATCTCAATGCTTCTAATACCAAACCTGAGATCCTTCCTATAGCATGAGATGTGATATCTAAGTCCTTCCCATTCCAATCCTGAGACCCTTCCTATAGCATGAGATGTGATATCGCAATGCTTCTACCAAAACTGAGACCCTTCCTTTAGCATGAGATGTGATATCCAACTCCTTCCCATTCCAATCCTGAGACCCTTCCGATAGCAGAGATGTGATATCTCAATGCTTATACCAAACCTGAGACCCTTCCTATGGCATGAGATGTAATATACAACTCCTTCCGATTCCAATCCTGAGACCCTTCCGATAGCAGAGATGTGATATTTCAATGCTTATACCAAACCTGAGACCCTTCCTATAGCATGAGATGTGATATCCAACTCCTTCCAATTCCAATCCTGAGACCCTTCCTATAGCATGAGATGTGATATCGCAATGCTTCTACCAAAACTGAGACCCTTCCTTTAGCATGAGATGTGATATCCAACTCCTTCCCATTCCAATCCTGAGACCCTTCCTATAGCATGAGATGTGATATCTCAATGCTTCTAATACCAAACCTGAGATCCTTCCTATAACATGAGATGTGATATCCAACTCCTTCCCATTCCAATCCTGAGACCCTTCCTATAGCATGAGATGTGATATTTCAATGCTTATAATACCAAACCTGAGATCCTTCCGATAGCATGAGATGTGATATCTCAATGCTTCTAATACCAAACCTGAGATCCTTCCGATAACATGAGATGTGATATCCAAATCCTTCCCCTTCCAAACCTGAGAGCCTTCCTACAGCATGAGATGTGATATCCAAGTCCTTCCCATTCCAATCCTGAGACCCTTCCTATAGCATGAGATGGGATATCCAACTCCTTCCAAATCCAATCCTGATACCCTTCCGATAGCATGAGATGTGATATCCCAATGCTTCTACAAAACCTGAGACCCATACCATGGCATGAGATGTGATATCAAACTCCCGTCCTATACCATGAGACTTGATATCTCAATGCTTCTAATACCAAACCTGAGACCGGTCCAATAACATGAGATGTGATATCCAAATCCTCCCCTTCCAAACCTTAGACCCTTCCAGTATCATGAGATGTGATATCCAAGTCCTTCCCATTCCATTCCTGAGACCCTTCCTATAGCATGAGATGTGATATCTCAATGCTTCTAATACCAAACCTGAGACCCTTCCTATAACATGAGATGTGATATCTCAATGCTTCTAATACCAAACCTGAGGCCCTTCCTATAACATGAATTGTGATATCCAAGTCCTTCCCATTCCAATCCTGAGACCCTTCCTATAGCATGAGATGTGATATCTCAATGCTTCTAACACCAAACCTGAGGCCCTTCCTATAACATGAATTGTGATATCCAAGTCCTTCCCATTCCAATCCTGAGACCCTTCCGATAGCAGAGATGTGATATCTCAATGCTTATACCAAACCTGAGACCCTTCCGATAGCATGAGATGTGATATCTCAATGCTTCTAATACCAAACCTGAGATCCTTCCTATAACATGAGATGTGATGTCCAAATCCTTCCCCTTCCAAACCTTAGACCCTCCCTTTAGCATGAGATGTGATATCCAACTCCTTCCCATTCCAATCCTGGGAACCTTCTGATGGCATGAGATGTGATATCTCAATGCCTCTAATACCAAACCTGAGATCCTACCTCTAACATGAAATGTGATATCAAACTCCTTCCCCTTCCAACCCTGAGAGCCTTCCTATAGAATGAGATGTGATATCCAAGTCCTTCCCATTCCAATCCTGAGACCCTTCCTATAACATGAGATGTGATATCCAACTCCTTCCAATTCCAACCTTAGACCCTGCCTATAGCATGAGATGGGATATCCAACTCCTTCCAAATCCAATCCCGATACCCTTCCGATAGCATGTGATGTGATATCCCAATGCTTCTACAAAACCTGAGACCCATACCATGGCATGAGATGTGATATCAAACTCCTTCCCATTCCAATCCTGAGACCCTTTCTATAGCTTGAGATGTGATATCCAACTCCTTCCCATTCCAATTCTGAGACCCGTCCTATACCATGAGACTTGCTATCTCAATGCTTCTAATACCAAACCTGAGACCGGCCCTATAACATGAGATGTGATACCCAAATCCTTCCCCTTTCCAAACCTTAGACCCTTCCTATAGCATGAGATGTGATATCTAAATGCTTCTAATACCAAACCTGAGACCCTTCATATAACGAGATGGGATATCCAACTCCTTCCCATTCCAATCCTGAGACCCTTCCGATAGCATGAGATGTGATATCTGAATGCTTCTAAAACCAAACAAGAGATCCTTCCTATAACATGAGATGTGATATCAAACTCCTTCCCATTCCAAACCTGAGACCCTTCCGATAGCATGAGATGTGATATCTCAATGCTTATACCAAACCTGAGACCCTTCCTATGGCATGAGATTCCAAGACAACTCCTTCCGATTCCAATCCTGAGACCCTTCTTATAGCATGAGATGTGATATCTCAATGCTTCTAATACCAAACCTGAGATCCTTCCTATAGCATGAGATGTGATATCTAAGTCCTTCCCATTCCAATCCTGAGACCCTTCCTATAGCATGAGATGTGATATCGCAATGCTTCTACCAAAACTGAGACCCTTCCTTTAGCATGAGATGTGATATCCAACTCCTTCCCATTCCAATCCTGAGACCCTTCCGATAGCAGAGATGTGATATCTCAATGCTTATACCAAACCTGAGACCCTTCCTATGGCATGAGATGTAATATACAACTCCTTCCGATTCCAATCCTGAGACCCTTCCGATAGCAGAGATGTGATATTTCAATGCTTATACCAAACCTGAGACCCTTCCTATAGCATGAGATGTGATATCCAACTCCTTCCAATTCCAATCCTGAGACCCTTCCTATAGCATGAGATGTGATATCGCAATGCTTCTACCAAAACTGAGACCCTTCCTTTAGCATGAGATGTGATATCCAACTCCTTCCCATTCCAATCCTGAGACCCTTCCTATAGCATGAGATGTGATATCTCAATGCTTCTAATACCAAACCTGAGATCCTTCCTATAACATGAGATGTGATATCCAACTCCTTCCCATTCCAATCCTGAGACCCTTCCTATAGCATGAGATGTGATATTTCAATGCTTATAATACCAAACCTGAGATCCTTCCGATAGCATGAGATGTGATATCTCAATGCTTCTAATACCAAACCTGAGATCCTTCCGATAACATGAGATGTGATATCCAAATCCTTCCCCTTCCAAACCTGAGACCCTCCCTTTAGCATGAGATGTGATATCCAACTCCTTCCCATTCCAATCCTGATACCCTTCTGATAGCATGAGATGTGATATCTCAATGCCTCTAATACCAAACCTGAGATCCTACCTCTAACATGAAATGTGATATCCAACTCCTTCCCTTTCCAAACCTGAGAGCCTTCCTACAGCATGAGATGTGATATCCAAGTCCTTCCCATTCCAATCCTGAGACCCTTCCTATAGCATGAGATGGGATATCCAACTCCTTCCAAATCCAATCCTGATACCCTTCCGATAGCATGAGATGTGATATCCCAATGCTTCTACAAAACCTGAGACCCATACCATGGCATGAGATGTGATATCAAACTCCCGTCCTATACCATGAGACTTGATATCTCAATGCTTCTAATACCAAACCTGAGACCGGTCCAATAACATGAGATGTGATATCCAAATCCTCCCCTTCCAAACCTTAGACCCTTCCAGTATCATGAGATGTGATATCCAAGTCCTTCCCATTCCATTCCTGAGACCCTTCCTATAGCATGAGATGTGATATCTCAATGCTTCTAATACCAAACCTGAGACCCTTCCTATAACATGAGATGTGATATCTCAATGCTTCTAATACCAAACCTGAGGCCCTTCCTATAACATGAATTGTGATATCCAAGTCCTTCCCATTCCAATCCTGAGACCCTTCCTATAGCATGAGATGTGATATCTCAATGCTTCTAATACCAAACCTGAGGCCCTTCCTATAACATGAATTGTGATATCCAAGTCCTTCCCATTCCAATCCTGAGACCCTTCCGATAGCAGAGATGTGATATCTCAATGCTTATACCAAACCTGAGACCCTTCCGATAGCATGAGATGTGATATCTCAATGCTTCTAATACCAAACCTGAGATCCTTCCTATAACATGAGATGTGATGTCCAAATCCTTCCCCTTCCAAACCTTAGACCCTCCCTTTAGCATGAGATGTGATATCCAACTCCTTCCCATTCCAATCCTGGGACCCTTCTGATGGCATGAGATGTGATATCTCAATGCCTCTAATACCAAACCTGAGATCCTACCTCTAACATGAAATGTGATATCAAACTCCTTCCCCTTCCAACCCTGAGAGCCTGCCTATAGAATGAGATGTGATATCCAAGTCCTTCCCATTCCAATCCTGAGACCCTTCCTATAACATGAGATGTGATATCCAACTCCTTCCAATTCCAACCTTAGACCCTGCCTATAGCATGAGATGGGATATCCAACTCCTTCCAAATCCAATCCCGATACCCTTCCGATAGCATGTGATGTGATATCCCAATGCTTCTACAAAACCTGAGACCCATACCATGGCATGAGATGTGATATCAAACTCCTTCCCATTCCAATCCTGAGACCCTTTCTATAGCTTGAGATGTGATATCCAACTCCTTCCCATTGCAATTCTGAGACCCGTCCTATACCATGAGACTTGCTATCTCAATGCTTCTAATACCAAACCTGAGACCGGTCCTATAACATGAGATGTGATACCCAAATCCTTCCCCTTTCCAAACCTTAGACCCTTCCTATAGCATGAGATGTGATATCTAAATGCTTCTAATACCAAACCTGAGACCCTTCCTATAACGAGATGGGATATCCAACTCCTTCCGATTCCAATCCTGAGACCCTTCTTATAGCATGAGATGTGATATCTCAATGCTTCTAATACCAAACCTGAGATCCTTCCTATAACATGAGATGTCATATACAACTCCTTCCGATTCCAATCCTGAGACCCTTCCTATAGCATGAGATGTGATATCTCAATGCTTCTAATACCAAACCTGAGATCCTTCCTATAACATGAGATGTGATATCAAACTCCTTCCCATTCCAAACCTGAGACCCTTCCGATAGCATGAGATGTGATATCTCAATGCTTCTAAAACCAAACATGAGAACCATCCTATAACATGAGATGTGAAATCCAAATCATTCCCTTTCCAAACCTGAGACCCTTCCTATACCATGAGATGTGATATTTCAATGCTTCTAATACCAAACCTGAGACCCGTCCTAAAACATGAGATGTGAGATCCAAATCCTTCACCTTCCAAACCTGAGACCTTTCCTTTAGCATGAGATGTGATATCAACTCCTTCCCATTCCAAACCTGAGACCCTTCCGCTAGCATGAGATGTTATATCTTAATGCTTCTAAAACCAAACCTGAGAACCATCCTATAACATGTGAACTCCAAATCCTTCCCTTTCCAAACCTGAGACCCTTCCGATAGCATGAGATGTGATATCTCAATGCTACTAAAACCAAACATGAGAACCATCCTATAACATGAGATGTGAAATCCGAATCCCTCCCTTTCCAAACCTGAGACCCTTCCTATAGCTTGAGATGTGATATCAAACTCCTTCCCATTCCAATCCTGAGATAGCTTGAGATGTGATAGCCAACTCCTTTCCATTCCAATCCTGAGACCCTTCCTATACCATGAGATGTGATATCTCAATGCTTCTAATACCAAACCTGAGACCCGTCCTAAAACATGAGATGTGAGATCCAAATCCTTCCCCTTCCAAACCTGAGACCCTTCCTATAGCTTGAGATGTGATATCAAACTCCTTCCCATTCCAATCCCGAGATAGTTTGCGATGTGATATCCAACTCCATCCCATTCCAATCCTGAGACCCTTCCGATAGCATGAGATGTGATAGCTCAATGCTTCTAATATCAAAACTGAGACCCTCCCTATAGTATGAGATGTGATATCTAAGTCCTTCCCATTCCTATCCTGAGACCCTTCCGATAGCAGAGATGTGATATCTCAATGCTTATACCAAACCTGATGACCCATCCTATGGCATGAGATGTGATATCCAACTCCTTCCCATTGCAATCCTGAGTTCCTTCCTATAGCATGAGATGTGATATCTCAATGCTTCTATCAAACCTGTGACCCGTCCTATAACATGAGATATGATGTCCAAATCCTTCCCCTTCCAAACCTGAGACCCTTCCTTTAGCATGAGATGTGATATCCAACTCCTTCCCATTCCAATCCTGAGATCCTTCCTATGCCATGAGATGTGATATCTCAATGCTTCTAATACCAAACCTGGGACCCGCCCTATAACATGAGATATGATATCCAAATTCTTCCCCTTCCAACCTGAGACCCTTCCTTTAGCATGAGATGTGATATCCAAATCCTTCCCATTCCAATCCTGAAACCCTTCCTATAGCATGAGATGTGATATCTCAATGTTTCTAATAAAAAACCCGAGACCCTTCCTATAGCAAGAGATGTGATATCCAAATCCTTCCCATTTCAATCTTGAGACCCTTCCTATAGCATGAGATGTGATATCCAACTCCTTCCCATTCCAACCTGAGACCCTTCCTATAGCATGAGAAGGGATATCCAACTCCTTCCCAATCCAATCCTGAGACCCTTCCGATAGCAGAGATGTGATATCTCAATGCTTATACCAAACCTGAGACCCTACCTTTAGTATGATGTGATATCCAAATCCTTCACATTCCTATCCTGAGACCCTTCCTATAGCATGAGATGTGATATCTCAATGCTTCTAATACCAAACCTGAGATCCTTCCTATAACATGAGATGTGATATCCAACTCCTTCCCATTCCAAACCTGAGACCCTTCCAATAGCATGAGATTTGATATCTCAACGCTTCTAAAACCAAACATGAGAACCATCCTATAACGAGATGTGAAATCCCAATCCTTCCCTTCCCAAACCTGAGACCCTTCCTATAGCTCGAGATGTGATATCAAACTCCTTCCCATTCCAATCCTGAGATAGCTTGAGATGTGATATCCAACTCCTTCCCATTCCAATCCTGAGACCCTTCTGATGGCATGAGATGTGATATCTCAATGCCTCTAATACCAAACCTGAGATCCTACCTCTAACATGAAATGTGATATCCAACTCCTTCCCCTTCCAACCCTGAGAGCCTTCCTATAGAATGAGATGTGATATCCAAGTCCTTCCCATTCCAATCCTGAGACCCTTCCTATAACATGAGATGTGATATCCAACTCCTTCCCATTCCAACCTTAGACCCTGCCTATAGCATGTGATGTGATATCCCAATGCTTCTACAAAACCTGAGACCCATACCATGGCATGAGATGTGATATCAAACTCCTTCCCATTCCAATCCTGAGACCCTTTCTATAGCTTGAGATGTGATATCCAACTCCTTCCCATTCCAATTCTGAGACCCGACCTATACCATGAGATTTGATATCTCAATGCTTCTAATACCAAACCTGAGACCGGTCCTATAACATGAGATGTGATACCCACATCCTTCCCCTTTCCAAACCTTAGACCCTTCCTATAGCATGAGATGTGATATCTCAATGCTTCTAATACCAAACCTGAGACTCTTCCTATAACGAGATGGGATATCCAACTCCTTCCCATTCCAATCCTGAGACCCTTCCGATAGCAGAGATGTGATATCTCAATGCTTATACCAAACCTGAGACCCTTCCTATGGCATGAGATGTCATATACAACTCCTTCCGATTCCAATCCTGAGACCCTTCCTATAGCATGAGATGTGATATCTCAATGCTTCTAATACCAAACCTGAGATCCTTCCTATAGCATGAGATGTGATATCTAAGTCCTTCCCATTCCAATCCTGAGACCCTTCCGATAGCAGAGATGTGATATTTCAATGCTTATACCAAACCTGAGACCCTTCCTATAGCATGAGATGTGATATCCAACTCCTTCCAATTCCAATCCTGAGAACCTTCCTATAGCATGAGATGTGATATCGCAATGCTTCTACCAAAACTGAGACCCTTCCTTTAGCATGAGATGTGATATCCAACTCCTTCCCATTCCAATCCTGAGACCCTTCCTATAGCATGAGATGTGATATCTCAATGCTTCTAATACCAAACCTGAGATCCTTCCTATAACATGAGATGTGATATCCAACTCCTTCCCATTCCAATCCTGAGACCCTTCCTATAGCATGAGATGTGATATTTCAATGCTTCTAATACCAAACCTGAGATCCTTCCGATAGCATGAGATGTGATATCTCAATGCTTCTAATACCAAACCTGAGATCCTTCCGATAACATGAGATGTGATATCCAAATCCTTCCCCTTCCAAACCTGAGACCCTCCCTTTAGCATGAGATGTGATATCCAACTCCTTCCCATTCCAATCCTGATACCCTTCTGATAGCATGAGATGTGATATCTCAATGCCTCTAATACCAAACCTGAGATCCTACCTCTAACATGAAATGTGATATCCAACTCCTTCCCTTTCCAAACCTGAGAGCCTTCCTACAGCATGAGATGTGATATCCAAGTCCTTCCCATTCCAATCCTGAGACCCTTCCTATAGCATGAGATGGGATATCCAACTCCTTCCAAATCCAATCCTGATACCCTTCCGATAGCATGAGATGTGATATCCCAATGCTTCTACAAAACCTGAGACCCATACCATGGCATGAGATGTGATATCAAACTCCCGTCCTATACCATGAGACTTGATATCTCAATGCTTCTAATACCAAACCTGAGACCGGTCCAATAACATGAGATGTGATAGCTCAATGCTTCTAATATCAAAACTGAGACCCTCCCTATAGTATGAGATGTGATATCTAAGTCCTTCCCATTCCTATCCTGAGACCCTTCCGATAGCAGAGATGTGATATCTCAATGCTTATACCAAACCTGATGACCCATCCTATGGCATGAGATGTGATATCCAACTCCTTCCCATTGCAATCCTGAGTTCCTTCCTATAGCATGAGATGTGATATCTCAATGCTTCTATCAAACCTGTGACCCGTCCTATAACATGAGATATGATATCCAAATCCTTCCCCTTCCAAACCTGAGACCCTTCCTTTAGCATGAGATGTGATATCCTACTCCTTCCCATTCCAATCCTGAGACCCTTCCTATGCCATGAGATGTGATATCTCAATGCTTCTAATACCAATCCTGGGACCCGCCCTATAACATGAGATATGATATCCAAATCCTTCCCCTTCCAACCTGAGACCTTTCCTTTAGCATGAGATGTGACATCCAAATCCTTCCCATTCCAATCCTGAGACCCTTCCTATAGCATGAGATGTGATATCTCAATGCTTCTAATACCAAACCTGAGGCCCTTCCTATAACATGAATTGTGATATCCAAGTCCTTCCCATTCCAATCCTGAGACCCTTCCGATAGCAGAGATGTGATATCTCAATGCTTATACCAAACCTGAGACCCTTCCGATAGCATGAGATGTGATATCTCAATGCTTCTAATACCAAACCTGAGATCCTTCCTATAACATGAGATGTGATGTCCAAATCCTTCCCCTACCAAACCTTAGACCCTCCCTTTAGCATGAAATGTGATATCCAACTCCTTCCCATTCCAATCCTGGGACCCTTCTGATGGCATGAGATGTGATATCTCAATGCCTCTAATACCAAACCTGAGATCCTACCTCTAACATGAAATGTGATATCAAACTCCTTCCCCTTCCAACCCTGAGAGCCTTCCTATAGAATGAGATGTGATATCCAAGTCCTTCCCATTCCAATCCTGAGACCCTTCCTATAACATGAGATGTGATATCCAACTCCTTCCAATTCCAACCTTAGACACTGCCTATAGCATGAGATGGGATATCCAACTCCTTCCAAATCCAATCCCGATACCCTTCCGATAGCATGTGATGTGATATCCCAATGCTTCTACAAAACCTGAGACCCATACCATGGCATGAGATGTGATATCAAACTCCTTCCCATTCCAATCCTGAGACCCGTCCTATACCATGAGACTTGCTATCTCAATGCTTCTAATACCAAACCTGAGACCGGTCCTATAACATGAGATGTGATACCCAAATCCTTCCCCTTTCCAAACCTTAGACCCTTCCTATAGCATGAGATGTGATATCTAAATGCTTCTAATACCAAACCTGAGACCCTTCCTATAACGAGATGGGATATCCAACTCCTTCCCATTCCAATCCTGAGACCCTTCCCATAGCATGAGATGTGATATCTGAATGCTTCTAAAACCAAACAAGAGATCCTTCCTATAACATGAGATGTGATATCAAACTCCTTCCCATTCCAAACCTGAGACCCTTCCGATAGCATGAGATGTGATATCTCAATGCTTATACCAACCCTGAGACCCTTCCTATGGCATGAGATTCCAATACAACTCCTTCCGATTCCAATCCTGAGACCCTTCCTATAGCATGAGATGTGATATCTTAATGCTTCTAATACCAAACCTGAGATCCTTCCTATAACATGAGATGTCATATACAACTCCTTCCGATTCCAATCCTGAGACCCTTCCTATAGCATGAGATGTGATATCTCAATGCTTCTAATACCAAACCTGAGATCCTTCCTATAACATGAGATGTGATATCAAACTCCTTCCCATTCCAAACCTGAGACCCTTCCGATAGCATGAGATGTGATATCTCAATGCTTCTAAAACCAAACATGAGAACCATCCTATAACATGAGATGTGAAATCCAAATCATTCCCTTTCCAAACCTGAGACCCTTCCTATACCATGAGATGTGATATTTCAATGCTTCTAATACCAAACCTGAGACCCGTCCTAAAACATGAGATGTGAGATCCAAATCCTTCCCCTTCCAAACCTGAGACCTTTCCTTTAGCATGAGATGTGATATCAACTCCTTCCCATTCCAAACCTGAGACCCTTCCGCTAGCATGAGATGTTATATCTTAATGCTTCTAAAACCAAACCTGAGAACCATCCTATAACATGTGAACTCCAAATCCTTCCCTTTCCAAACCTGAGACCCTTCCGATAGCATGAGATGTGATATCTCAATGCTACTAAAACCAAACATGAGAACCATCCTATAACATGAGATGTGAAATCCAAATCCTTCCCTTTCCAAACCTGAGACCCTTCCTATAGCTTGAGATATGATATCAAACTCCTTCCCATTCCAATCCTGAGATAGCTTGAGATGTGATAGCCAACTCCTTTCCATTCCAATCCTGAGACCCTTCCTATACCATGAGATGTGATATCTCAATGCTTCTAATACCAAACCTGAGACCCGTCCTAAAACATGAGATGTGAGATCCAAATCCTTCCCCTTCCAAACCTGAGACCCTTCCTATAGCTTGAGATGTGATATCAAACTCCTTCCCATTCCAATCCCGAGATAGTTTGCGATGTGATATCCAACTCCATCCCATTCCAATCCTGAGACCCTTCCGATAGCAGAGATGTGATATCTCAATGCTTATACCAAACCTGATGACCCATCCTATGGCATGAGATGTGATATCCAACTCCTTCCCATTGCAATCCTGAGTTCCTTCCTATAGCATGAGATGTGATATCTCAATGCTTCTATCAAACCTGTGACCCGTCCTATAACATGAGATATGATATCCAAATCCTTCCCCTTCCAAACCTGAGACCCTTCCTTTAGCATGAGATGTGATATCCAAATCCTTCCCATTCCAATCCTGAAACCCTTCCTATAGCATGAGATGTGATATCTCAATGTTTCTAATAAAAAACCTGAGACCCTTCCTATAGCAAGAGATGTGATATCCAAATCCTTCCCATTTCAATCTTGAGACCCTTCCAATAGCATGAGATGTGATATCCAACTCCTTCCCATTCCAACCTGAGACCCTTCCTATAGCATGAGAAGGGATATCCAACTCCTTCCCAATCCAATCCTGAGACCCTTCCGATAGCAGAGATGTGATATCTCAATGCTTATACCAAACCTGAGACCCTACCTTTAGTATGATGTGATATCCAAATCCTTCACATTCCTATCCTGAGACCCTTCCTATAGCATGAGATGTGATATCTCAATGCTTCTAATACCAAACCTGAGATCCTTCCTATAACATGAGATGTGATATCCAACTCCTTCCCATTCCAAACCTGAGACCCTTCCAATAGCATGAGATTTGATATCTCAATGCTTCTAAAAACAAACATGAGAACCATCCTATAACAAGATGTGAAATCCCAATCCTTCCCTTCCCAAACCTGAGACCCTTCCTATAGCTCGAGATGTGATATCAAACTCCTTCCCATTCCAATCCTGAGATAGCTTGAGATGTGATATCCAACTCCTTCCCATTCCAATCCTGAGACCCTTATTATACCATGAGATGTGATATCTCCACGCTTCTAATACCAAACCTGAGACCCGTACTGAAAAATGAGATGTGAGATCCAAATCCTTCCCCTTCCAAACCTGAAACCTTTCCTTTAGCATATGTGATATCCAACTCCTTCCCATTCCAATCCTGAGACCCTTCCGATAGCATGAGATGTGATATTTCAATGCTTCTAATATCAAACCTGAGACCCTCCCTATAGCATGAGATGTGATATCCAACTCCTTCCCATTCCAATCGAGACCCTTCCTATAACGAGATGTGATATCTCTATGCTACTAATACCAAACCTGAGCCCCTTCATGTGATATAAAACTCCTTCCCATTCCAAACTTGTCACCCTTCCTGTAACATGAAATGTGATTTCTCACCCCTTCCAATACCAAACCCGAGACCATTCCCACAGCATGATATTTGAAATCTCATTTCTTCCAATACCAAACCCGAGACCCTTCCAATAGGATGAGATTTACTATCTCGCTCCTTTAAATACCAAACTCGAGTCCCTTCCCAAAGGATGTGATTCTAATACCAAACCTGAGACCCTCCCTATAACAAGAGATGTCATATCCATCTCCTTCCCATTCCAATCCTGAGACTCTTCCTATAGCATGACATGTGATATCGAACTTCCCATTCCAATCCTGAGACTCAGACCTCCCCGTCTAACCTTCTCACCACTCCTAGCTCCCGGATTGATCATGCACTCCTGCTGTCTCTTCTCTCCCTTCTTCTGCTTCCTTTCCTCTCTCCTTCCTCATCTGCCCTAGGTCAGGCTCCTTCTACACCTCCGCAGGGATTACTGATTTGTACCCCTCCCCACTCTCAACTCTCTCATTTTCAAACACTCATCTGACATCTGCCATTTCCTGGAAGAACCCGACCTTGATGTTCTTGGTCTCACCGAGACATGGTTGACCCAGCGCTGTCTCGAGCTTTGACACTTTCCTCCCTGATGACGAGTTCCTCTCCATGCCCAAATCCAACCGTTCTTGAGGGGGAGTATCCTTGATTCCTGTAGTAAATTGCTTTCCTTTGCAGGCCGACTCCTCTCACGAATGCCTTGTCTGCATGCATTTTCTCTTTCTCCACCGTGGCTATTTGCCTACCCCCTTCCTCTCTCAGTGGATGGACTTCTCCATCCTAGCCTCCTACCACTCAACTCCGCCTACTTGGAGAATTCAACATGAACCTGTATGCTTCCTGACCTGGACTTTTACGAGATCTGCAACTCTTCATGTCGCTGGCCCTACACACTGTAGGGAAAACTCAGGATTTTCAGATCTCAGACCTCCCCCTCTGTAACCCTCTCAACAATCCTCTCCCGTGGTGATCAAGTTCTCATCTCCAAAGAAGGCTAACTGCCAGCTGTTCCTCCTCAGTGGAGTTCTCCCTTTCTGTCCCTGCTCCCTGCACCGTTTCGTGTTGCAAGTACTCGCTTCCCAGCTCTCTGGTTTAGACGCGTGTTCCCTGCCTCCTCTCCTCTTCCTGCTGCCTTCAAATCAACAAATGAGCTTCAAAAGATACACAGTGTATGTACTGTGTCTGTGCGTTTGTTGTCGAATCCTGAAGTTTTTCACCACTGTTCTCCCATACAAGGGGGGGATCACCATCTACTGCTGTTCACAGGCTGATTGTATACGGCTGAAATCTTCAAGGCATTATCAGCTTTCCTGACTGTTTTGGAACGTGTATTTGCCATCTGTAAATGCAGTCGCTCTGTGTTCATCGTCCCTTCTACTTTACAGGCTGCACTCCCCTGTTGATCACATTCTCCTCTCCAGAGCAGGCTAACTACCAGCTGCTCCTCTCTCAGAGGCGTTCATCCTTTCTGTCCCTGATCCCTGCTCCGTTTCGCGTTGCAAACACTCGCTTCCCTGCTCTCTGGTTTAGGCGCTGTTCCTCCTCAGAGGCGTTCTTCTTTTGTGTCCCTGCTCCCTGCACAGTTTCGCGTTGCAAGTACTCGCTTCCCAGATCTCTGGTTTAGAAGCGTGTTATGCCTTCTCTCCTCTTCCCGCAGCCTTCAAATCAACAAATGAGCTCCAAAAGATACACATTGCTCAGAATGCTTTATAACACCCATTATTCATCATATAGCCGTAACCCGCTAGACGTATTGAAATGTGCTGTAAACTAGCAAAATCAGCTAGAAAATGTACTTTCCTCGCGTTTTTGTAAATGCGAATTCTGATGGGTTCCCATGTACTGTGTCCGTGCGTTTGTTGTCGAATCCTGAAGTTTTTAACCACTGTTCTCCCATACAAGGGGGGTTCAACATCTACTGCTGTTCACAGGCTGAATGTATACGGCTGAAATCTTCAAGGCATTACCAGCTTTCCTGACTGTTTTGGAACATGTATTTGCCATCTGTTAATGCAGTCGCCTTGTGGTCATCGTCCCTTTTAGTTTACAGGCTGCACTCCCTTGGTGATCACATTCTCCTCTCCAGAGCCGGCTAACTACCAGCTGCTCCTCCTCAGAGGCGTTCCTTCTTTCTGTCCCTGCTCCCTGCACCGTTTCGCGTTGCATGTACTCGCTTCCCACCTCTCTGGTTTAGATGCGTGTTCCCTGCCTTCTCTCCTCTTCCAACAGCCTTCCAATGAGCTCCACAAGATAGTGTTCAGCATGCTTCATAACCCCATTATTCAACATATAGCTGTAACCCGCTAGACGTATTGAAACGTGCTAAAAACTAGCAAAAATAGCTAGAAAATGTACTTCCCGCGCGTTTTTGTAAATGCGAATTCTGGTGGGTTCCCATGTTGTATGTACTGTGTCCGTGCGTTTGTTGTCGAATCCTGAAGTTTTAACCACTGTTCTCCCTTACTAGGGGGGGTCAAAATCTACTGCTGTTCACAGGCTGACTGTATACGGCTGAAATCTTCAATGCATTATCAACTTTACTGACTGTTTTGGAACGTGTATTTGCCATCTGTTAATGCAGTCGCCTTGTGGTCATCGTCCCTTTTAGTTTACAGGCTGCACTCCCTTGGTGATCACATTCTCCTCTCCAGAGCCGGCTAACTACCAGCTGCTCCTCCTCAGAGGCGTTCCTTCTTTCTGTCCCTGCTCCCTGCACCGTTTCGCGTTGCATGTACTCGCTTCCCACCTCTCTGGTTTAGATGCGTGTTCCCTGCCTTTTCTCCTCTTCCAACAGCCTTCCAATGAGCTCCACAAGATAGTGTTCAGAATGCTTCATAACCCCATTATTCAACATATAGCTGTAACCCGCTAGCCGTATTGAAACGTGCTAAAAACTAGCAAAAATAGCTAGAAAATGTACTTCCCTCCCGTTTTTGTAAATCCGAATTCTGGTGGGTTCCCATGTTGTATGTACTGTGTTCGTGCGTTTGTTGTCGAATCCTGAAGTTTTTAACCACTGTTCTCCCATACTAGGGGGGGTCAACATCTACTGCTGTTCACAGGCTGAATGTATACGGCTGAAATATTCAATGCATTATCAGCTTTCCTGACAGTATTGGAACGTGTATTTGCCATCTGTTAATGCAGTCGCCCTGTGTTCATCGTCCCTTCTAGTTTACAGGCTGCACTCCCCTGGTGATGACATTCTCCTCTCCAGAGAAGGCTAACTACCAGCTGCTCCTCCTCATAGGCGTTCATCCTTTCTGTCCCTGCTCCCTGCACCGTTTCGCGTTGCATGCACTCGCTTCCCAGCTCTCTGGTTTAGACGCGTGTTCCCTGCCTCCTCTCCTCTTCCTGCTGCCTTCAAATCAACAAATGAGCTTCAAAAGATACACAGTGTATGTACTGTGTCCGTGCGTTTGTTGTCGAATCCTGAAGTTTTTCACCACTGTTCTCCCATACAAGGGGGGGATCAACATCTACTGCTGTTCACAGGCTGATTGTATACGGCTGAAATCTTCAAGGCATTATCAGCTTTCCTGACTGTTTTGGAACGTGTATTTGCCATCTGTTAATGCAGTCGCTCTGTGTTCATCGTCCCTTCTACTTTACAGGCTGCACTCCCCTGTTGATCACATTCTCCTCTCCAGAGCAGGCTAACTACCAGCTGCTCCTCCTCAGAGGCGTTCATCCTTTCTGTCCCTGATCCCTGCTCCGTTTCGCGTTGCAAACACTCGCTTCCCTGCTCTCTGGTTTAGACGATGTTCTTCCTCAGAGGCGTTCTTCTTTTGTGTCCCTGCTCCCTGCACAGTTTCGCGTTGCAAGTACTCGCTTCCCAGATCTCTGGTTTAGAAGCGTGTTATGCCTTCTCTCCTCTTCCCGCAGCCTTCAAATCAACAAATGAGCTCCAAAAGATACACATTGCTCAGAATGCTTTATAACACCCATTATTCATCATATAGCCGTAACCCGCTAGACGTATTGAAATGTGCTGTAAACTAGCAAAATCAGCTAGAAAATGTACTTTCCTCGCGTTTTTGTAAATGCGAATTCTGATGGGTTCCCATGTATGTACTGTGTCCGGCCGTTTGTTGTCGAATCCTGAAGTTTTTAACCACTGTTCTCCCATACAAGGGGGGTTCAACATCTACTGCTGTTCACAGGCTGAATGTATACGGCTGAAATCTTCAAGGCATTACCAGCTTTCCTGACTGTTTTGGAACATGTATTTGCCATCTGTTAATGCAATCGCCTTGTGGTCATCGTCCCTTTTAGTTTACAGGCTGCACTCCCTTGGTGATCACATTCTCCTCTCCAGAGCCGGCTAACTACCAGCTGCTCCTCCTCAGAGGCGTTCCTTCTTTCTGTCCCTGCTCCCTGCACCGTTTCGCGTTGCATGTACTCGCTTCCCACCTCTCTGGTTTAGATGCGTGTTCCCTGCCTTCTCTCCTCTTCCAACAGCCTTCCAATGAGCTCCACAAGATAGTGTTCAGCATGCTTCATAACCCCATTATTCAACATATAGCTGTAACCCGCTAGACGTATTGAAACGTGCTAAAAACTAGCAAAAATAGCTAGAAAATGTACTTCCCGCGCGTTTTTGTAAATGCGAATTCTGGTGGGTTCCCATGTTGTATGTACTGTGTCCGTGCGTTTGTTGTCGAATCCTGAAGTTTTAACCACTGTTCTCCCTTACTAGGGGGGGTCAAAATCTACTGCTGTTCACAGGCTGACTGTATACGGCTGAAATCTTCAATGCATTATCAACTTTACTGACTGTTTTGGAACGTGTATTTGCCATCTGTTAATGCAGTCGCCTTGTGGTCATCGTCCCTTTTAGTTTACAGGCTGCACTCCCTTGGTGATCACATTCTCCTCTCCAGAGCCGGCTAACTACCAGCTGCTCCTCCTCAGAGGCGTTCCTTCTTTCTGTCCCTGCTCCCTGCACCGTTTCGCGTTGCATGTACTCGCTTCCCACCTCTCTGGTTTAGATGCGTGTTCCCTGCCTTTTCTCCTCTTCCAACAGCCTTCCAATGAGCTCCACAAGATAGTGTTCAGAATGCTTCATAACCCCATTATTCAACATATAGCTGTAACCCGCTAGCCGTATTGAAACGTGCTAAAAACTAGCAAAAATAGCTAGAAAATGTACTTCCCTCCCGTTTTTGTAAATCCGAATTCTGGTGGGTTCCCATGTTGTATGTACTGTGTTCGTGCGTTTGTTGTCGAATCCTGAAGTTTTTAACCACTGTTCTCCCATACTAGGGGGGGTCAACATCTACTGCTGTTCACAGGCTGAATGTATACGGCTGAAATATTCAATGCATTATCAGCTTTCCTGACAGTATTGGAACGTGTATTTGCCATCTGTTAATGCAGTCGCCCTGTGTTCATCGTCCCTTCTAGTTTACAGGCTGCACTCCCCTGGTGATGACATTCTCCTCTCCAGAGAAGGCTAACTACCAGCTGCTCCTCCTCATAGGCGTTCATCCTTTCTGTCCCTGCTCCCTGCACCGTTTCGCGTTGCATGCACTCGCTTCCCAGCTCTCTGGTTTAGACGCGTGTTCCCTGCCTCCTCTCCTCTTCCTGCTGCCTTCAAATCAACAAATGAGCTTCAAAAGATACACAGTGTATGTACTGTGTCCGTGCGTTTGTTGTCGAATCCTGAAGTTTTTCACCACTGTTCTCCCATACAAGGGGGGATCAACATCTACTGCTGTTCACAGGCTGATTGTATACGGCTGAAATCTTCAAGGCATTATCAGCTTTCCTGACTGTTTTGGAACGTGTATTTGCCATCTGTTAATGCAGTCGCTCTGTGTTCATCGTCCCTTCTACTTTACAGGCTGCACTCCCCTGTTGATCACATTCTCCTCTCCAGAGCAGGCTAACTACCAGCTGCTCCTCCTCAGAGGCGTTCATCCTTTCTGTCCCTGATCCCTGCTCCGTTTCGCGTTGCAAACACTCGCTTCCCTGCTCTCTGGTTTAGACGATGTTCTTCCTCAGAGGCGTTCTTCTTTTGTGTCCCTGCTCCCTGCACAGTTTCGCGTTGCAAGTACTCGCTTCCCAGATCTCTGGTTTAGAAGCGTGTTATGCCTTCTCTCCTCTTCCCGCAGCCTTCAAATCAACAAATGAGCTCCAAAAGATACACATTGCTCAGAATGCTTTATAACACCCATTATTCATCATATAGCCGTAACCCGCTAGACGTATTGAAATGTGCTGTAAACTAGCAAAATCAGCTAGAAAATGTACTTTCCTCGCGTTTTTGTAAATGCGAATTCTGATGGGTTCCCATGTATGTACTGTGTCCGGCCGTTTGTTGTCGAATCCTGAAGTTTTTAACCACTGTTCTCCCATACAAGGGGGGTTCAACATCTACTGCTGTTCACAGGCTGAATGTATACGGCTGAAATCTTCAAGGCATTACCAGCTTTCCTGACTGTTTTGGAACATGTATTTGCCATCTGTTAATGCAATCGCCTTGTGGTCATCGTCCCTTTTAGTTTACAGGCTGCACTCCCTTGGTGATCACATTCTCCTCTCCAGAGCCGGCTAACTACCAGCTGCTCCTCCTCAGAGGCGTTCCTTCTTTCTGTCCCTGCTCCCTGCACCGTTTCGCGTTGCATGTACTCGCTTCCCACCTCTCTGGTTTAGATGCGTGTTCCCTGCCTTCTCTCCTCTTCCAACAGCCTTCCAATGAGCTCCACAAGATCGTGTTCAGAATGCTTCATAACCCCATTATTCAACATATAGCTGTAACCCGCTAGACGTATTGAAACGTGCTAAAAACTAGCAAAAATAGCTAGAAAATGTACTCCCCGCGCGTTTTTGTAAATGCGAATTCTGGTGGGTTCCCATGTTGTATGTACTGTGTCCGTGCGTTTGTTGTCGAATCCTGAAGTTTTAACCACTGTTCTCCCTTACTAGGGGGGGTCAAAATCTACTGCTGTTCACAGGCTGACTGTATACGGCTGAAATCTTCAATGCATTATCAACTTTACTGACTGTTTTGGAACGTGTATTTGCCATCTGTTAATGCAGTCGCCTTGTGGTCATCGTCCCTTTAAGTTTACAGGCTGCACTCCCTTGGTGATCACATTCTCCTCTCCAGAGCCGGCTAACTACCAGCTGCTCCTCCTCATAGGCGTTCATCCTTTCTGTCCCTGCTCCCTGCACCGTTTCGCGTTGCATGTACTCGCTTCCCAGCTCTCTGGTTTAGATGCGTGTTCCCTGCCTTCTCTCCTCTTCCAACAGCCTTCCAATGAGCTCCACAAGATAGTGTTCAGAATGCTTCATAACCCCATTATTCAACATATAGCCGTAACCCGCTAGACGTATTGAAACGTGCTAAAAACTAGCAAAAACAGCTAGAAAATGTACTTTCCTCGCGTTTTGGTAAATGCGAATTCTGGTGGATTCCCATTTTGTACTCTGTTCGTGCAGTTCAGTCGAATCCTGTTCTTTTGAACCACTCTTCTCCCATAAAAGGGAGGATCAAAATGAGTTGTTCACAGGCTGAATTTATACTGCTGAAATGCTCGCTTCCCTGCTCTCTGGTTTAGACGCGTGTACCCTGCATTTACCAAAACGCGAGGGAAGTACATTTTCTAGCTGTTTTTGCTAGTTTCTAGCACGTTTCAATACGTCTAGCGGGTTACAGCTATATGTTGAATAATGGGTGTTATAAAGCATTCTGAACACTATCTTGTGGAGATCATTGGAAGGCTGTAGGAAGAGGAGAGAAGGCAGGAAACACGCACCTCAACCAGAGAGCTGGGAAGCGAGTACATGCAACGCGAAACGGTGCAGGGACAGAAAGGATGAACGCCTATGAGGAGGAGCAGCTGGTAGTTAGCCTGCTCTGGAGAGGAGAATGTGATCACCAGGGGAGTGCAGCCTGTAAACTAAAAGGGAGGATGACCACAAGGCGACTGCATTAACAGATGGCAAATACACGTTCCAAAACAGTCAGGAAAGCTGATAATGCCTTGAAGATTTCAGCCGTATACATTCAGCCTGTGAACAGCAGTAGATATTGACCCCCCCCCCTTGTATGGGAGAACAGTGGCTAAAAACTTCAGGATTCGACAACAAACGCACGCACACAGTACATACATGGGAACCCATCAAAATTCGCATTTACAAAAACGCGAGGAAAGTACATTGTCTAGCTGGTTTTGCTAGTTTACAGCACATTTCAATACGTCTAGCGGGTTACGGCTATATGATGAATAATGGGTGTTATAAAGCATTCTGAGCACTGTGTATCTTTTGGAGCTCATTTGTTGATTTGAAGGCAGTGGGAAGAGAGAAGGTAGGGAACACGCTTCTAAACCAGAGAGCTGGGAAGCGAGTACTTGCAACGCGAAACTGCAGGGAGCAGGGACAGAAAGGAAGAACGGCTCTGAGGAGGAACAGCTGTTAGTTAGCTTTCTTTGGGGAAGAGAACGTGATCACCACGGGAGTGCAGCCTTGAAACAAGAAGGGACGATGAAAACATGGTGACTGAAATAACAGATGGCAAATACACTTTCCAGAACAGTCGGTTTACCCCATAATGCATTGAAGATTTCAGCAGTATACATTCAGCCTGTGAACAGTAGATTTTGATCCCCCCCTCCCCTTGTATGGGTGACGAGTGGTTAAAAACATCAGGATTCGACTGAACAAATGCACGAGTACAAAATGGGAATCCACAAGAATTCGCATTTACCAAAACGCGAGGAAAGAACATTTTCTAGTTATTTTTGCTAGTTTTTAGCACTTTTCAATACGTCTTGCGGGTTACAGCTATATCTTGAATAATGGGTGTTATAAAGCATTCTGAGCACCGTGTATCTTTTGAAGCTTATTTGTTGATTTGAAGGCAGCGGGAAGAGGAGAGAAGGCAGGGAACACGCGTCTAAACCAGAGAGCTGGGAAGCGAGTGTTTGCAACGCGAAACGGTGCAGGGAGCAGGGACAGAAAGGGAGAACTCCACTGAGGAGGAACAGCTGGTAGTTAGCCTTCTTTGGAGATGAGAACTTGATCACAACGAGAGGATTGTTGAGAGGGTTACAGAGGGGGAGGTCTGAGATCAGAAAATCCTGAGTATTCCCTGCAGTGTGTAGGGCCAGCGACATGTACAGTTGCAGATCTCGTAAAAGTCCAGGTCAGGAAGCATACAGGTTCATGTTGAATTCTCCAAGTAGGCGGAGTTGAGTGGTAGGAGGCTAGGATGGAGAAGTCCATCCACTGAGAGAGGAAGGGGTTAGGCAAATAGCCACGGTGAGTGAATGGCCAGGAAAGAGAGAATGCATTCATGAGAGGAGTCGGCCTGCAAAGGAAAGCTATTTACTACAGGAATCAAGGATACTCCCCTCAAGAACGGTTGGTTCTGGGCATGGAGAGGAACTTGTCATCAGGGAGGAAAGTTTCAAAGCTCGAGACAGCGCTGGCCGTCAACCATGTCTCGTTTAGACCAAGGACATCAAGGTCGGGTTCTTCCAGAAAATGGCAGATGTCAGATGAGTGTTTGAAACTGAGTGAGAGTTGAGAGTGGGGAGGGGTACAAATCAGTAATCCCTGCTGAGGTGTAGAAGGAGCCTGACCTAGGGCAGATGAGGACGGAGAGAGGAAAGGAAGCAGAAGAAGGGAGAGAAGAGACAGCAGGAGTGCATGATCAATCCGGGAGCTAGGATTCGTGAGAAGGTTAGACAAGGAGGTCTGAGTCTCAGGTTTGGAATGGGAAGTTCGATATCACATGTCATGCTATAGGAAGAGTCTCAGGATTGGAATGGGAAGGAGTTGGATATGACATCTCTTTATAGGGAGGGTCTCAGGTTTGGTATTAGAAGCACTGAGATATCAAATCACATCCTTTAGGAAGGGACTCGAGTTTGGTATTTTAAGGAGTGAGATAGTAAATCTCATCCTATCGGAAGGGTCTCGGGTTTGGTATTGGAAGAAATGAGATTTCAAATCTCAGGCTGTGGGAATGGTCTCGGGTTTGGTATTGGAAGGGGTGAGAAATCACGTTTCATGCTACAGGAAGGGTAACAAGTTTGGAATGGGAAGGAGTTGGATATCACATATGCTACGGGAAGGGGCTCAGGTTTGATTAGAAGCATTGATTAGAAGCATAGAGATATCACATCTCATGTTATAGGAAGGGTCTCAATTGGAATGGGAAAGAGTTGGATATCACATCTCATGCTATAGGGAGGGTCTCAGTTTTGATATTAATAGCATTGAGGTATCACATATGCTATTGCAAGGGTCTCAGTATTGGAATTGGAAGGAGTTGGATATCACATCTCATGCTATCGGAAGGGTCTCATGTTTGGAATGGGAAGGAGTTGGATATCACATATTCTATAGGAAGTGTCTCAGGTTTGGAATGGGAATGAGTTGGATATCACATCTCATGTTATAGGAAGGGTCTCAGGTTTGGTATAAGCATTGAGATATCACATCTCTGCAATCGGAAGTGGCTCAGGATTGGAATGGGAAGGAGTTGGATATCCCATCTCATGTTATAGGACGGGTCTCTGGTTTGGTATAAGCATTGAGATATCCATCTCATGCTATAGGAAGGGTCTCAGGATTGGAATGGGAAGGATTTGGATATCACATCTCATGCTATAGGAAGGGTCTCAGGTTTGGTATACGCATGGAGATATCACTTCTCATGCTATAGGAAGGGTCTCAGGATTGGAAAAGGAAGGAGTTGGATATCACATCTCATGTTATAGGAAGGATCTCAGGTTTGGTATTAGAAGCATTGAGATATCACATCTCATGCTATCAGAAGGGTCGCAGGATTGGAATGGGAAGGAGTTGGATATCACATCTCATGCTAAAGGGAGGGTCTCAGGTTTGGAAGGGGAAGGATTTGGATATCACATCTCATGTTATCAGAAGGATCTCAGGTTTGGTATTAGAAGTATTGAGATATCATATCTCATGCTATAGGAAGGGTCTCAGGACTGGAATGGGAAGGAGTTGGATATCACATCTCATGCTAAAGGAAGGGTCTCAGGTTTGGTATTAGAAGCATTGAGATATCACATCTCATGCTATCAGAAGGGTCTCAGGATTGGAATGGAAGGAGTTGGATATCACATCTCATGCTATAAGAAGGGTCTCAGGATTGGAATGGGAAGTAGTTGGATATCGCATCTCATGCTATAGGAAGGGTCTCAGGTTTGGTATTAGAAGCATTGAGATATCACATCTCATGCTATAGGAAGGGTCACAGGATTGGAATGGGAAGGAATTGGATATCACATCTCATGCTATAGATAGGCTCTCAGGTTTGGAAAGGGAAGGATTTGGATATCACATCTCATGCTATAGGAAGGGTCTCAGGATTGGAATGGGAAGTAGTTGGATATCACATCTCATGCTATAGGAAGGGTCTCAGGTTTGGTATAAGCATTGAGATATCACTTCTCATGCTATAGGAAGTGCCTCAGGATTGGAATGGGAAGGAGTTGGATATCACATCTCATGTTATAGGAAGGATCTCAGGTTTGGTATTAGAAGCATTGAGAAATCACATCTCATGCTATAGGAAGGGTCTCAGGATTGGAATGGGAAGGAGTTGGATATCACATCTCATGCTGTAGGAAGGGTCTCAGGATTGGAATGGGAAGAAGTTGTATATGACATCTCATGCCACAGGAAGGGTCTCAGGTTTGGAAGGGGAAGGATTTGGATATAACATCTCGTGTTATAGGAATGATCTCAGGTTTGGTATTAGAAGCATTGAGATATCACATCTCATGCTATAGGAAGGGTCTCAGGATTGGAATGGGAAGGACTTGGATATCACATCTGATGCTATAGGGAGGGTCTCACGTTTGGAAAGGGAAGGGGTTGGATATCACATTTCATGTTAGAGGTAGGAATCAGGTTTAGTATTAGAGGCATTGAGATATCACATCTCATGCTATCAGAAGGGTCTCAGGATTGGAATGGGAAGGAGTTGGATATCACATCTCATGCTAAAGGGAGGGTCTCAGGTTTGGAAGGGGAAGGATTTGGATATCACATCTCATGTTATAGGAAGGATCTCAGGTTTGGTATCAGAAGCATTGAGATATGACATCTCATGCTATTGGAAGGATCTCAGGTTTGGTATTAGAGGCATTGAGATATCACATCTCATGCTAAAGGGAGGGACTCAGGTTTGGAAGGGGAAGGATTTGGATATCACATCTCATCATCGGAAGGATCACAGGTTTGGTATTAGAAGCATTGAGATATCACATCTCATGCTATCGGAAGGGTCTCAGGATTGGAATGGGAAGGAGTTGGATATCACATCTCATGCTATAGGAAGGGTCTCAGGTTTGGAACGGGAAGGAGTTGGATATCACATCTCATGTTATAGGAAGAGTCTCAGGTTTGGTATAAGCATTGAGATATCACATCTCTGCTATCAGAGGTGTCTCAGGATTGGGATGGGAAGGAATTGGATATCACATCTCATGCTATAGGAAGGGTCTCAGGTTTGGAACGGGAAGGAGTTGGATATCCCATCTCATGTGTTAGGAAAGATTTCGTTATTGTAGGGAACTTTCCTTCCATGTGGCAACCCCTAAACTTTTTGCTATTGTTTTCAACCTGTTTTCTTGACTTTGCCAGAGAAGTGCAGCCTTCTGCCGTACTCCTCTGGGCTTTCGCTCCTTTCTTACGGGGAAACTGACATGCCCTTAAGACAGTCAGTACCGGGGAACGCTGTTTCCCGTAGTTTCTTTTATCGTGTCGCCATTTTAGTGCAACACGACACAAGAGGGCACTGTAAGCTAAGTTACAGCTCTCTTGGGTCTCTAGCCTTCTACAGACCCTAGACACTCTTGTAGGATGGTTTTTGGATCGGTGCAAGTCATTCAGGGACTGAGCTGGTGGCAGCGATCATTTGGTTTATTTTGAGCTCCTTTTGCCGTTCTGAGCACCTTTTTGCCGCGAACACAAAAGGGTGGCCCGGCTACCCAAAATGGCCGGACCACGAGGCTCCTTTGTCTCGTCCACTGTCCGTCTTGCTCCCTTTACCTTCCCCCGGGTCAGGCGACCCGGGGCCTTCCTTATTTGGGCATGTAGTTTCCCGCGAAACACGGTTGCTTTCGCGGGCTTCTACATGTCGTTTGAGTGCCCCCAGGATGTGGGCTGGGCTGTCTGGTCCCAATACACATCCTGGGTGCCAGAGAGTCTAGGGTGGTGTGAATGCCTGGGACCACTGTGGTCCGTGATTGGTCCACGTATGGTATGTGTGTTGATGAGCGGATCTCCCATTGGCTCCCCTCCGTTTTGGCGCGAAGGGAACCGTGGATAAGAGGGAGCTGGAAACACCACTGCCATGTCGATCTCCTGAGTTCTTACGAACCCAGGGATACAGGAGCCAAGTATCCTGCGAACACGAGGCTGGACCGAGGAATCGCTGGTGACCCCCTGAAGAACTTCTGCTCCTCATTGCTGTCGTCCGGTGAAGCCCTTTCCACCTAAGATCGAACAAGAAGGCCTGTACTGGCGCTTCGACCTATTGGAATAGCAGGACCAGCTATTCCCGGCACCTTCATCAACTCCTGCCGTAAGCCTTCGGAAGTGTCTCTGGGCCATCCAGTTGACTGACCAGCTTACTAAGGAGTCCTGCTCTGTAATCGCCGACAGGCTGGGTGGTATTCTGAGTCCGGGGCACGCTCACACGCTTCGTTTGCTTAGCAACCCTAAGCTAGAGGTGAACGGTGCTCGTTTGGCTTGAATACCCCCGGCCGTTCCGTTGCCCTGCCGTGGCGACAAAACTGTGCAGGATTCTTCGATCGGGACGTCTTTTTACTCTGCACGACGACGAGACGTTCCCTGCTCTTCAGAACCTGCCAGAAGCTGCATCTATCGAGGAGAAGCTCGGGCCTGCTTGCTTCGGGGACCGGTGAGTAGATTAGCTAGGATCTGGTCGCCCTCCTGCAGTGCCCCTTGCTTTTCCCCGCTGTAAATACAGCTCCCCTTGTCCGTACTCGCGCCCTACTTCTGCCTCACAGTGGAGGCTGCGCTAGAGTCGCGGACCGTGTTCTCCTTCATTAGGGCACCCTACAGAGCTGTCCAACGTCCTCCGAAGAGCTTCACCTTCTGCCCATTGGCACCGGCGTGTGCAGGTACTTTTGAGCACTAGGCTCCACTCTTCGTAGGGATTGGACTACCATCTAGTTAGGGGCCTCAGAAGGCGGACATATCACACGCATTGGTTCGCACTGCCTGTTTTCCTTCCCCTGCAGGTGGATAACATATTTCGTGCTGCTAATGCTGTGAAACTGTGTATTCTGTATATATATTGGGTGGATAGTGTATGTGTTGGTTTAATATCGTTGTATATTGCTGCTTTTACTGTGGTTATTAGTTTCAAGGCCTTATAATAAATGTGTATCTATTTTTGATATAAACAACTGTTTGGAGTAGTTTGTAAGCGCTCTTGCTTTGTGTGCTCACTGCGGGCTTTCAGTCACCCTCACCCCTCTTGAGACCTAGTCTTGACCGCCGCGATCGCTACCTTGATTGGTCTGGCTTGTCCAGAGGTTACCCTGTTCCAAGTAATTAGGTTGGCCTTCTGAACTTCTGCGCCACCAGGACAGAGTTCAGAAATCCGTCTTAACAAATTGGTGTACAGCGGTGGGATACGACTGAGGGTATCCAGTGTTGCGCACGAGCTGAGGCGTTTTCAGGTTATTCCAACCAGGACACGCAGTAAAGTATTGAATATAACGTTAAAAAGGCCATAGTCCTATCAACAGTATGGAAACGAATACTTTATTAACCTTAAATGCTTCGAAATCTGAAACATTGAAGAAGATGTGTGCGGAGAGAGGGGTTTCCTCTCAAGGCACTAAATTGGAAATGATCCAGAGAATCGTGGCGTGGCAAGAAGCGCAGCTTGACGCTATAACTTCCGAGGACAGTGCAGAAGGTGGTGGGGCTGCTCTCACTGGCAGAACCGACGGTTCTGCCGCTGCACTGATCCATCACGACCACGAGGACAGGGAGGATGTAATGTCTAACGTTTCCTCTGCCAGTGTTGATGGGGAGGCTATGCTTGAATTCAAGAAGCAAGAGCTGCGGTTTAGGCAGCAGGAGCTTGAATTCAGCATAGCCAAACTGAAAATCGACCAGGCAGAAAAACAAAAAGACAGGGATCACCAGTTGGAACTGGCCAAGCTTCAGTTCGCAAATGGGTCCAAGGGTCCTGGACATGGTTCTGGGGCTTCCTCTCATCCACGGTTTCCAAAAGATCTGCTCAGTGTGTATGAGGAACGAAATGACATTATGGACTGGTTAAATGGGTTTGAGTATGCATGCGAGGTTCAAGAGGTTGATAATGCGGATAAGATTGCATGGTTACTCAGCAGACTGCCCCATTCTGGTTGCAGTGCCATTATGGAAATGTCGAAGGCTGAGCGCGCTGATTTTGCAATGTTGAAGCAGACTCTCATTTTAAAGTTTGGGAAGACTCCGACCCAATATTTGAAAAGGTTTAGAGAGTATAAGAAAAAGGAAGGTGGTACTTGGGTGTCGTATGTAGCTGAGTCCTGTTGGGTGTCCTGACCCACGTTTAAGCTATCCTGCTACAACATTTGGTGCTGTGGGCTTAGGAAATTCAAGATGGCGGAAAACCCACATGTGCGCTGAAATCCAGGAAAGCTGCGCAGTTTGTGCGCCCACCAAAATGGTTGCCTCACTTGCCACCCACCAGTGCGAGAATGAAAGGCCGGGTTGCCATGAGGGAAATGGGTTGCCAAAGGAAAAACAGTAGCGCCGGTTAGCTTCAAAGCGCTTTAAAACCACCATTGGACTACCCGCATAGTAGTCTGAAACCATTGGGAATGGCAATGCTGATTGCCAAATGCAACCTAGAAGTGTGGGGAATTCATTTCTTAAATCCCAAAAATGAGTGCAGTACCAGTACTCACCACTATCCAAAAGCCGGCGTTTTAAAACCACTCTGTGTGTTTTTCTGAAGGCAAGCAAAATGCCTATTTCAAACCTTGCAACATGTGCAAAATATTCACTGAACACCAGCAGACATTTGGCAGAATGGAGTTTTGTGTGCCTACAAAATCTGGGAAATGAAGAGCCCAAAAACAATGCTTATAACAAAAATGCTATGGAGTCAGCAGCTTAAGCCTAACTGCAACTGGATTTAAAACCACCAAAATCGAAAATGTTAAATTAAATGAGTGACCTATGTTTGGTGTCACATGCCTTTGTAACTGTTGAAATGTCATAGTTTTGCACTTAGAATCAGCATTCTAGCTGCATGTGTAAAATTACAAGTTATTTTAAAAGCAACAAAAAGTTAGCTGAAGGTCTGGCTTAAGGAACTTGATTTTGCCTAGCAACGGATCCCATCAGCAGTGAAACTTGAGTCACCACTGTGTTCCCAGGCCAACCTTCCTTTTGCTGCCCAGGCTAAGGATATGCCATCTATCTGATAATTGAATTATCTGTGCTCTGCAAGAGGGTGAACAAAGCCCTCTTCACTCAGGCAAAGGTTTTTATTACCGCAGTCGTAAATTGTAGCTTCCTCTTGGCAGGAGCTGGGAGGAGCACTGCCTGTGAGAGCAAGCTGGCTTGGCAGAACTGGAAAGAACCAGAAATTCAACCTTGTGCTGAGGGTAAACCACACCCCTTTGGAGCCAGAACATAACTTTAAAAAGATGAATAACTCATAGAGCGGACATGTGAAAATTTTATAAATGATACCATAATTCTTGTGATTTTTCTGCCCACAGTTTAAGACGTGGTAGGAACCGGTGGTATGTTCAGGGGGGTTTTAGCGGAAAAGTGGATATTACTCTAAATGTGTGCATGTTAAAAATCTGAAACTTCATCAGTTAATGTCCCTACCCCCTGCACACATGTATGTAAAGTTGGGTCCATGTCGGAAATTGAAAAAGCAGTTAAAAAGTGAAATATGTGCCAGTTCTGAATGCAAGCTCCCAGGAAGAGCAGAGTTTGAACAGGGGATACCTCCTGTGATGCATGATGGGTGCATATGATTTTAAAACAATATGTACCTCTGCAAATATGTATTTGTTTCAAATCTAGATTTGTGTGTAAGTTGACAGGAGGAGTGGACTTTCTGCAGGCTGTAAAATGACATCAATCTGACTCACAGTTCAGTTTGCCAATCAAGCGGAGGAATGGAAGTTTGACCAATTAGAAGCTGAGAGAGAGGTAGGGTCAGTGATGCTAGAACACACCCACATTCTAAACACATAAAAGCAGACAGACAGGACAGATAGGGACTTTTCCAAATCCATTTGCAGCGGGACGCTCTGCCGGAAAAATCCATACTTACCTCCATCAACCTCCAGAAAGCCAAACTAGAGACTTCAATCTATCCAGAACTAAGAGACCAGACCAGAGGGAGAAAGCAGTGCTGTGCCCAGAGAGTGACCAGAGCCCAGTCTAAAACCCTGACCAGATCCATGGCGAGGCCCATTTCACCCAAGAATATAGTGTGAGTACCTAGAAAACTGTGCAGAACCAATCTCCTAGTTAAAATCATATAATTCAATCTATTTAACCTAAGTAGAACTGCCTCCTAGCTGTCACCTGTCATTTCTAGTTGCAAGCTGCACTTGTCATTTTGAGCTTTTGAAATTTGCAAACCCAAAAACGACCTTTATTAAATCGCTCATATCTCCGCAACCGTTTGGGCTAGAGACTTGCAATAACTTTTATTTGATAGCTTAGAATCGTGGCTTTCCTACGAACCAAGAACCGCATTCCTACCCCTTATAGTTTTACCGCAATCGCGGAACACGCATCCGCGAATTTTACCGCGATTTGAAATTTCTTCACATGTAAAAACTGCTGCTGCTGCCTGATTTCATTTGCCAGAAATTCGTTTAACCTGCTAACTATCCCTGCATCATTGCTAGTGTGAGCCTGGACTAATATTAACTAGATACCACTCACCCTGAACCTCTGTAAGGGAATTAAAAGCGTTTAGCATATTTCTCATCCATTGCTAGCACATATCAAAGCATTTGGGCCTGTGTTTTCAAAACTCCTATCTGTTTTCTGTTGTCTAAGCTTGCTGGATTGAACTGATTACATTGATTGCATTTCTGAGAACTGTGTGCTTTCCTCCCATTCCCTTGCATTGCATAAAGAGGGGGGGAGTGAATAGCCAGAGAAAAGTGATTACATTGTTTGGTTGAAATCATATTGAGTATTTTCTGTACTGCATTCATTGAATATTGCATCCACCTGAGCTTACATAAAGCATCCTCTACCACATTATACTTTTGTTCCTATTTACCAGTGTGTTACCTTATCCATTCATGTCAACTCATTAGTGATTATAAGAAGAGTGCTAGTGCCAGATTCTCCGTTGTTGATCTTTATCATATCAGATTAAGTGTGCTATTCAATTATTAATTTATTATAAAGCGTGATATAATATATATTGTAAATTATCAAATAAACCTTTAAACTTGCAAAACAGAACTACTTCTTGGCTCAGTGGGGTCAGGGGGATTCCAAGAGAGGGGTGTTATATAGGGGTAGTCATCCAGAACGCATGAACTGGACCTAAAGATATATCAATAAGGGTTTTCATTCAGTATTATAGACTAGGCGTTGACTTAGCTGTAGTGTTGAATTGAATCCTCTTACAAAGTGGGGGCTCGTCCGGGATTCTGGGTTAGAATACCACTTGTGCAGCTTAATACAGTGTGCTAACTGACGGGATACATACATCCAGTCGGATCACCACGCTGCATTACGCTGTGAAGCATTCCTCAAAAGGGACACTCCAAGAAAAGTTCTGTTCTGCAAAACTAAAATACTAACTTCTGTAAGTCAGGACAGAGACCAATCTCTAGAATGACGACCTTGGTAGATATGAAAATAGCCAGAGAGCACTTCTTACATAAGTTATTTGTGAGAGGTGAGTGGACTCACCAGGACCAAACAGTCTGGTTGCAGGCCATCATGCAACAGGTCACGGAAACAGGGTCAGATATATATAGAGATCAGGGTCCATTACACGTGGCCCTGAGTGAACTATATATGGCTCCTAAGGCCAAAGATGAGCACGACAAGATTGTTAGGATAGCGGCATATTTATATTTATACATGGGAGCCATACAGAATAAATGTGCTGAAGGCCATGATCTGGCAAAAAGGCAACAGATGGCGTTAGAGAAGGCCCAATCTGATCTGGACTCTTCTGAGCAAAGGCTGCACAGAAGCCAGGAGTCAGAAAATGAGACCAGACAGTACATCACTAAAATAAAGGAGGATATGGATGTGCTGCAAAAGGAAAAGTCAGAACAGGATACCAGATTTCTGGCCTTGCAGAAGGAACACCAAGAAGGTTTGGACTCCCTACTGCAAAGCCAGAAAAAGCTGGAGCAACAGCTAGACTTCAATAGGGCATGTGCTGAGCAGGTAGTCACCCTGCAAGGCCACCTAGATAGAGTGAAGGAGGAGAGCAATAAACTGATTCTGAAAGACCTGGATACCCAGGCAGAGTTTGATCAGGAGCGCCAGAAAGCTGGTGCCTTCCAAAGGCAAAGGGACGACCTGGCGGCACAAATGCAGGCTCTTAGTCAGGAAAGAGACGCCTTAGGCCAGGAAGTCTGCCATTTAAAAAGAAAAATGGAAGAAAATCACCTGGCCCACCAGGGGCTGGGTGATCTCCAAAAAGAAAACCAGAACTTGGTAGAGCACACCAGAAGGGTGGAAGATGCTCTAGCAAGAAAGGAGCAGGCCAATAGGGACATTGCCCAGGAGGTAAACCTCCTGCAGCAAAGACTGGCCCAGTTCTCCAGGACCAACCAGGAAGCACAGAGGGAGAATGAGGCCCTCTGTCAACACAATGATAGGCTCCAGCAACAGGTAGCGATGCAGGAGAAACTGATAGAGTCGAGTAAGGCCTTAACAGAGGAACTGAAAGCACAAATGCAGGCTCTTGCATTGCAACAGGGAGCAGGGGCGGATAGAGATGAGGTCCGCTGGGAAAGAGAGATTCCTGACCATAACCGCAGGAGCCCTAACACCAGGGGCCTTCATTTTCCCCAGTCCCTGGACTCTGCCACCCCCATGTCCCCTGGCGCACATGAGCACAGGGCCACAGGGATGGCAGATTACTATCCAGCCAGAAGCATGGGGCTCATAGGCCAGTACCATCCAGGAATGGAGGGGTGGGCATCCGGGTATGGGCACCCAAGTACAATACAGTTCAGTGGGGAACCCCAGGAGAGTAGGCCCATTAAGGGCATCCTGAAAACCTCTGCCCAGTTAGGTCAGTGGAGGGGGTACCCATCAAATCCTGGCAGCAAGGAGGAATCTGAAGACTCCTCTGAACTGCGCAGGACACAGGAGACCAGGTCCCCACATTCTGCCAGCCATTCCCAGGCTCGCAGAATCCGGGAAAACCTGGAAGAACAGACGGGAACCTCTGGGAGCAGTGCCTCTGAGTCCGAGGAAGAATGGACAAGGGTTACCCGAACCAAAAAGGCCAGTAAGGCAAAAAGGGCCTTGCTTAAGGACCCCTTCAAGCAGATTAAGGCGATCAGGAGCGTCATCACGCCTTACCATAAGAACGCTAAGTATTCTGTTTGGGAGCACTTAGAGTTGTTTGAACAAATGATGGAGACTTTCCATTTGAAGGACAGCCAAAGCTGCATTCAATATGTAAAGTGGACCTTCTCCCCGGAATACTCCAGTTTCTTTGCGGGGCTGGAGGACCAAAATCATTTAAGATGGTCCACCTATAAGGCGGCCATCCTGAAACATTTTTCTGTTCACAGAAATCCTCAAGAGGCTCGCAAGGCAGCCTACAATTTGCAATGTGGGGAGGATCAGGCCCCACAAGAATTTGTGCAGGAGTTAAAGCGGGCTTTTGCACAGACCACAAGAAGGGTGCGCACGGATAGCCGTGAATTTATAAACACGTTTTTCCATGCCTTGCCCAAATATATCATGACCCAGCTCGTGAGGGATTTTCACGAGAAAAGATCTTTAGACTGGGTCATTGAACAGGCTACCCGCATCTATGAGGTGCAGAAGCCCATAGAAAATAAAAGCAATGCCCAGAAAAACCCCAAAGCCAACAGCACCCCTGCTGCTGCCAAGGTGGCAGAGGTAAAGGTCACCCCCGTTTTGGATTTGGAGATGGGGGGGCCTAAAAACCTACCTGCACCTAATAATGCTAGGCCCAGAAGGTCCTCGGGCCAGTCGCAGACAGGGAGCCAGGGAGGCAGCCCCACAAATGGGGTCCCTCGCTCTCCTGACTATGTAAGTCCTCGCTACAAAGGTAACAGACCCATCCTGGGTTATGTGTGGACTCCTCCAGCCCAAGGGGGGGGATCCAGACAAGCACCTAACCCAGGGAACTTCCCTCCAAACTTCCCACAGGAGGGCAGAAATTTACCAAACCCTGGGCAGAACTTTTTCCCCAGATATCCACCCGACTTTCAGCCCCAAAACCATCCATCCTTCTTTCCCCAATTCCCTGAGCCCAGACCACTGAATCCGGGAGAGGGGAGGCCAAGGGTGGAGGGGTACCCAAATCTTCCCAACCCGGGGTATTACCAGAGGAGGGATAGCTACCCTTCCCGGGATCAGCCCAGGGGAGAAAACAGGGCCCCGTATCAGCCTGAGCGGGTTTCCCAGTTAGAGCGCCAGGTTCAAAACATGGCGCGGGATATGGGTGACATACTGAGGGCTCAGCAGAACCCTCAGATCAGCATGCCGGCGCAGAACGCACCCAACTCTGGACCTGGTGCTCCAGAACAATGACGGGGGCAGCACCCCGATAACTCACCGGTTCCCAGGGAGGAGGCACAAGGGGAAGGGGGGTGTAAAGCCTTGGAGGAAGCTTCCTTCCTCACTTGTAAACAGCCCCTAGAAACCCAGGAACCGGAAACAAAATCTCTTGCCCCTGAAAGTCTGCCTCCTAAGGAGCAGAGGGGGGGTAGGAGAAACAAAAGACCCAAACAGACTCAGTTTGGGGAGGAGGTACAGATCTTCCAATTTGAGGGAGAGGGATCCACAGAGGATCCTGGGAAAAGGATCTTCTCCTTCAGAGAGGGGGGAACTCCTCCCAAAGAAAAATGGGTCCCTAGGGATGCAAATCTAGACTGGGGAGATGTGGAGACTGAGCTACCGCCGCCCACCATCTCATCCCAGAACCAACAGCAAGAAAATCCCCTGGTTCAAACCCATCCTGGCGACTGCCTCCAAAAAGGGGGGGGCGGCCCAGAAACGGAGCCAGGGGAACCCACAATGGCTCTGATCTCCAGTTGCAAATTCTTTCTTTCAGATTCCCAAGGCTCTCCACAGAATTCTGCCCAAAATTCTTCTCTCGCGATGTCCAAAACCAGAAAGTTAGCCCACCAGTTGTCCAAAAATGTACATTATCTGTGCCCCCTTGAGGAGAAGGAGGGAAGATATTATGCCCCGGTACAAGTACAGGGGCAGGGTACAATCTCGGCACTGGTGGACACTGGATCTCAAGCTACCCTTCTGTCCAGAAGGGCCTTTGATGAACTGAATGCAGGAAGGGGAGAGGATTACCAAATTCCTCTCACCTCTCTTCCGGGACAACTACAGAACTTTGACGGGAAGGAAATTCCCGTTGAGGGGACTGCAGACTTGGACATTAAAATTGGGCGACACAAGTTGAAACACCCGGTCATAGTTGTGACCCCAGAGGGCACCCCTTGTTTACTAGGGAATGACCTCCTGAGAAGGTTGTCACCCCTAATAGATTGCGTAAACAAGGTCCTCTGGACCCAGACTAGCCGACCAATAAAATTAAAACAGAGTGTCAACCATGTTAGTTTAAACGGCACATGCCACATGGTTGAACAAAAATCTGACCAAGTAGAATTTCACTTCCAGAACAACCAAATTCCAGACGTGACAGTAATAGCAGTAGGACAACAGACTGGTGATGGGGGGTCCTCTCTATTTCTGAAAATCAACCTTCCTTCCAGTCTAAAGTGGTATTCCACGCTGGAAGGAAACACTCTGAAATTCTATACTAATCCACAATCAGAAACTCCCACTCCTATAGTCCAGAAAGATGTGAAATCAGCTCAAAGCCTGGCTGATATTCAGCAAATTGGAGAGCAGTTGTTCATCCCTGTTCAGTTAAATGATGGGAAGGACTCTGTTCTCGCTCGAGTGTGTGTGAACAACGGTAAGAGCTTCATCAGCGAAGCCATGTTTCGCCAACTCCCAAAAGATCCAGCCATTCCCACCTTCAAACTGATAGACAAATGGGAAATGGACCTGGAAGCACCTAATTCCAAACATCTCCTGCCAAGCAGGTGTATGCTCAAAATCTCCATTGGCAACAAGAGCATAGTCCACAATTGTTGGGTCGTGCGAGACGTCACTGCCGCCTTTTACTTAGGCAGTGACATTCTCAATCGCTTTGCCATTAGTTTGGACCTAATAAACTTCAAAGCTTGGTCCCGATTAGCGGATAATCCCATGGGCTTTGATGATCCAGAAAAAGCATTTAGGTCAGCTCAATTGCTACCTTATGCAGTTGAAATTCAGGTTAAAGAGGAAGTCACCATCCCAGAAAGGACCCGACAATTCTCCCTGGAAGTGAAAGTTAAAAGGGGACAAGAGTTGAAAAACCCTGATGCTTACATACATCTAAATGCTTCTCTCCAACAGCAAGGGTTGGGGGTAAACCCGACTCCATTAGTCAACATAGAACATGACCCCATTCTAATAGAGGTGGATAACAGCGACTTAAAGAGTATTACTCTAGCCGCAGGCACCATTATTGGAATGGCGGTTGATGACCGACATTTCTCCATTGATCTTGTAAATGAACTGTTAGGACCCATCCCCAAGGACTGTTTTGACAGTGACAGTGATGACAACGCAACACCAGACAGGATTTTTACCCGGCATGGGGGGAACTTCCTGGTGTACACTTCCTGCCCCTATGGTAAGGAAGATGTGACCTGTGACTTCAGGAGGGATGAGGTGATTTTCCAGGTCCATGAGGGCTGCCTTTCCCACCTGAAGCCTCCGGTCCAAATCAGCACTCTGACCAGGGACTTCTCCACCCAGCTGGAGGAGGCCGCGGAGATAGCCAAACCAGAAGTCTTTCCAGGCTTCAGGCAGATGGTGGAAGAGAGAGTCAACCTAGCTGATGCCTGTGTGACTCTGGAACAAAAGCAAAAGTTGAAACAAGTTTTCTTGGATTTCCAAGATCTCTTTGCGGTAGACTCATATGACTGTGGTCGCACCGACATCCACACCACAACAATCCCCACGGACCCTGGCATGACTCCAGTGTTTGTGAAGCAATATCGCTTGCCTCTCGCATCAATGGAGTCCCTTACTGAAATAATTAAGAACCTTGAGTCCCGGGGAATAATCCGTCCAGTCCACAGCACCTTCAATAATCCGGTGCTGGGAATATTGAAGCCAAACGGCCAGTGGAGACTCTGCGCTGACCTCAGGGAGCTCAACAAACGGGTCCACACTTCCCGATGGCCTCTTCCCTACATTGACCAAGGGCTGGCCCAGATTCAGGGGTCACAGGTATTCACTGCAATAGACCTGACCAATGGATACTGGACCGTGCCTGTCAGTAGGGAGGACCAATACAAGCTGGCTTTTACCTTTGGGGGCCAGCAGTACACATGGACCCGGACTCCCTTCGGATACCTTAACTCCGGTAATGAGTTCAATATTTTCCTACATAAGGCCATGCCCGACCTGGGTACGAGGGGTAACCTGGCTTATGTAGATGATGTCCTCATCAAAAGTTCATCTGTGGAGGAACACATAGCAGATATCCGTTATGTTCTGACACAGTTGAGGGCCGCCGGAGCAAAACTTTCCTTTCAGAAAGCACAGTGGTGTAGAACCCGTGTTAATTTCTTGGGGCATGAGATTACTCCTCAGGGTCTCTGTCCCCAGGAAAAGAAAGTGGAAGCACTTCAGAAACTGAAAGACCCCACAACTCTGCGGGAACTAAGGAGCCTCCTTGGACTGACTAATTACAGCAGAAAGTTCATTGAGGGCTACGCAGAGATCACCAGACCCCTGATTCATCTCCTGAAGGGGGGGGTCAAGTGGGAATGGGGTCCAGAACAAGCCGAGGCAGTAAAACAACTCAAAAGAAGCCTCTCACAAGCGCCTTGCCTAGCTTACCCTGTCAGAAACAAGGAGTTCTTCCTGGAGACGGGGTTCTCTAATACGTGCTTGACGGCAGTATTATATCAAAAGCATGACAAGGTCAATAAAGTAATCTCCTATGCGAGCAAAACTTTATCCTCTGTGGAGGAAAAATTCAACGATTGTGAGAAGGCACTCCTGGCAACGGTGTGGGCATTGAAGAATTACCGCCCGTTTATCCAGGGGGAACACATCATAGTGGAGACTCCACACCAGCCTCTGCAATATCTCCAAAGTGACAGAATCCGGGCCGGAAATGTGAGTAATTCCCGAATTACTTCCTGGATTCTGTCAATGCAAGGCTTTCCTGTGGAGGTCAGATATGGCCAAAACAAGAAGAGTCCCCTCGCGCAAGGTCTGGCTGACTTGCATGATTGTGCCAGAGAAAACTGTCTCGAGGACGAAAGTCTAAAAATAAAGGACAACATGGAGGCATACCTTAATTCCCCACACAAAGTCTTTGAAGAAGACAAGTGTGAGGGAATGCCCACTGTCTATGTGGATGGATGCTCTTACCATGTTGACAACAACGGGGAGAAAGAACTGGTGGCCGGCGTAGGGAATGCATGGGTGAATGAGTCCCCAGAACCCTCCGCTGGATACAAAATTGGTCCCCGAAGTAGTCAGGTGGCAGAATTGATGGCTGTGCATCAGGCCATCCTCACTGCTGTCCAGCATCAACTCCACGAACTGGTCATAATCACAGATTCGGATTATGTACGGAACGGGTTCGTGGAGCACCTGGTTAATTGGAAAACCAGAGGCATGTTATGTGCTAACAACAAACCCTTGAAACATGGGAAGTTGATCCAAAACATTGATGATCTGGTCACCTCGAACGAGATGACCATCTATTGGAAGAAGATCAAGGGTCATTCCAAAGTAGAGGGACCAGACAAAACTGGAAATGACTTAGCTGATCAGCTGGCCAAAACCGGGGCCATCCAAGGGGATCTAATTGAGATTGAGTCCCTGTTGGGGGAAATCCAGGTCACTGCTATCACTAGGTCCCAGACAAATGCTCACAACGACCTTTCAATTGCACAATGGAGTAAGGAGACCCCTGATGCTGATTTGATTACCGCTCAGAAGGGGGATCCAATAATTGGTAAATTTTACCAGCACCTTGAGGACCCTGAGAACTTTCCCCTGACGGATACCGATTACATTGGGAAAGAGGACCTAAGAGTGTTAATGAAATGTCCAAAAATGTTCCGAATCCAAGACGGTTTGTTGGTAAGGAAATCCAAAGCTGGCCACGATCAGTGGGTGGTTCCTACCTCATTCCGAAGCCTGATGTTAAGTCACGCCCATGATGCGGCCACCGCCGGTCATAGGGGGTTTCACACAACATTGGAAATCTTAAGAGAGGTTGCATACTGGCCACACATGGGGCAGGACCTCGACCAATACTTGAAGGGGTGTCTTGTGTGTGCACAATTTCAGCCGACATCCCTCACACACCGGGCGCCTTTACAAAAGAGGGGAATGACACTGCCATGGTCAGATTTACAAATCGACTTTGTAGGCCCTGTGATTCGCTCGGCTAGGGGGAATAAGTACATGTTGACTGTGACATGTTTGTTTACCAAGTGGGTGGAATGTCTCCCAGCCCCAAACTGCAAGGCAGAAACTGCAGCTGCCTTGATGATTAACCACATCTTTTCCCGTTTTGGTCTACCTCAAAGGATTGAGTCAGACAGAGGTAGCCACTTCACCAGTGAGGTAATGACAAAGATGTGGGAGATACTGGGGGTCAAGAGAAAGCTGCATATTGCTTACCGGCCAGCTTCTTCTGGGGCAGTAGAGAGATATAACCGGACAATTGTGAGCATATTAAAGAAGTTTGTGGCAGATTCTGGGCCAAGTTGGGATATCCGATTACCTCTGGTCCTAATGGCCATCAGATCTACCCCTTCATCTGCAACCAAAATGTCACCATTTGAGTTGATGACGGGGCGCAAGATGGTGCTTCCTCAGCATTTGCTCTATAGGACCCAAGAGCAGACACTGATAAATGCCTCCACTACTCATGAGTATGTGGAGAATTTAAGGAAACACCTTCAACATGCTTTTGCTTATGCTCAGCGGAATCTAGAAAGATCGGCTGATAGCATGAAGACCCATTATGACCTGAAAACTTCCAGGAAGGAATATCAGGTGGGAGACCGGGTCTATCTATACAACTTCCAAAGGAACCAGGCCAAGCAGCGCAAATTTTTGCCTACATGGAAGGGACCCTTTGAGATCGTCGATAAGATCTCCCCTGTGGCCTACAAGATCCGCATCCCCAAAGGCGGTTCGGCAGAGGGGGAAGACAAGTGGGTCCACATAAACCAGTTGAAATGTTGCCATCCCAGGCACACTCTGCAACAACTGGAGGAATCCTCTGGAATCCTAGCGGGTACTGTCTCAGACTAATTCAGTTCCAATCATAAAACATACCACATCTAGTCTCTAACATACTGGGATTTACATGAAACTGTCTCTAGTGATACTGTTTTTTTTTCAAAATAAGAATGTAATGTTTCGTTATGATGAAATGCATATGCCGCCCCACTATCTCAACAGTGGTGGAAAAAAAAATCGTCTATGAGTAGATATTGCCGCTCTTCCTTTATCATCCTAGGAGAGATGAAACCATGAAGGATGACCAAGAAGGACGATCCGGAGACCGGGAGCAAAGACACAACGGGCCCGGGGTACCGCCCAATCTTCCCATCAGGACCGGCGAGGAGAACTGATCGATCTGACCGGATGGAGAAGAAGATGCTGAACTGTGCCATCTACAGAAGAGGAAGAAGATTATGCGGACAGACCGGTGCGTGGGTCAAAACCCTTGGGCACGCGACTCCCCATCGACCCAAACTCAAAGTGCAGTCGCGTGGGGGGGACTTGTTGGGTGTCCTGACCCACGTTTAAGCTATCCTGCTACAACATTTGGTGCTGTGGGCTTAGGAAATTCAAGATGGCGGAAAACCCACATGTGCGCTGAAATCCAGGAAAGCTGCGCAGTTTGTGCGCCCACCAAAATGGTTGCCTCACTTGCCACCCACCAGTGCGAGAATGAAAGGCCGGGTTGCCATGAGGGAAATGGGTTGCCAAAGGAAAAACAGTAGCGCCGGTTAGCTTCAAAGCGCTTTAAAACCACCATTGGACTACCCGCATAGTAGTCTGAAACCATTGGGAATGGCAATGCTGATTGCCAAATGCAACCTAGAAGTGTGGGGAATTCATTTCTTAAATCCCAAAAATGAGTGCAGTACCAGTACTCACCACTATCCAAAAGCCGGCGTTTTAAAACCACTCTGTGTGTTTTTCTGAAGGCAAGCAAAATGCCTATTTCAAACCTTGCAACATGTGCAAAATATTCACTGAACACCAGCAGACATTTGGCAGAATGGAGTTTTGTGTGCCTACAAAATCTGGGAAATGAAGAGCCCAAAAACAATGCTTATAACAAAAATGCTATGGAGTCAGCAGCTTAAGCCTAACTGCAACTGGATTTAAAACCACCAAAATCGAAAATGTTAAATTAAATGAGTGACCTATGTTTGGTGTCACATGCCTTTGTAACTGTTGAAATGTCATAGTTTTGCACTTAGAATCAGCATTCTAGCTGCATGTGTAAAATTACAAGTTATTTTAAAAGCAACAAAAAGTTAGCTGAAGGTCTGGCTTAAGGAACTTGATTTTGCCTAGCAACGGATCCCATCAGCAGTGAAACTTGAGTCACCACTGTGTTCCCAGGCCAACCTTCCTTTTGCTGCCCAGGCTAAGGATATGCCATCTATCTGATAATTGAATTATCTGTGCTCTGCAAGAGGGTGAACAAAGCCCTCTTCACTCAGGCAAAGGTTTTTATTACCGCAGTCGTAAATTGTAGCTTCCTCTTGGCAGGAGCTGGGAGGAGCACTGCCTGTGAGAGCAAGCTGGCTTGGCAGAACTGGAAAGAACCAGAAATTCAACCTTGTGCTGAGGGTAAACCACACCCCTTTGGAGCCAGAACATAACTTTAAAAAGATGAATAACTCATAGAGCGGACATGTGAAAATTTTATAAATGATACCATAATTCTTGTGATTTTTCTGCCCACAGTTTAAGACGTGGTAGGAACCGGTGGTATGTTCAGGGGGGTTTTAGCGGAAAAGTGGATATTACTCTAAATGTGTGCATGTTAAAAATCTGAAACTTCATCAGTTAATGTCCCTACCCCCTGCACACATGTATGTAAAGTTGGGTCCATGTCGGAAATTGAAAAAGCAGTTAAAAAGTGAAATATGTGCCAGTTCTGAATGCAAGCTCCCAGGAAGAGCAGAGTTTGAACAGGGGATACCTCCTGTGATGCATGATGGGTGCATATGATTTTAAAACAATATGTACCTCTGCAAATATGTATTTGTTTCAAATCTAGATTTGTGTGTAAGTTGACAGGAGGAGTGGACTTTCTGCAGGCTGTAAAATGACATCAATCTGACTCACAGTTCAGTTTGCCAATCAAGCGGAGGAATGGAAGTTTGACCAATTAGAAGCTGAGAGAGAGGTAGGGTCAGTGATGCTAGAACACACCCACATTCTAAACACATAAAAGCAGACAGACAGGACAGATAGGGACTTTTCCAAATCCATTTGCAGCGGGACGCTCTGCCGGAAAAATCCATACTTACCTCCATCAACCTCCAGAAAGCCAAACTAGAGACTTCAATCTATCCAGAACTAAGAGACCAGACCAGAGGGAGAAAGCAGTGCTGTGCCCAGAGAGTGACCAGAGCCCAGTCTAAAACCCTGACCAGATCCATGGCGAGGCCCATTTCACCCAAGAATATAGTGTGAGTACCTAGAAAACTGTGCAGAACCAATCTCCTAGTTAAAATCATATAATTCAATCTATTTAACCTAAGTAGAACTGCCTCCTAGCTGTCACCTGTCATTTCTAGTTGCAAGCTGCACTTGTCATTTTGAGCTTTTGAAATTTGCAAACCCAAAAACGACCTTTATTAAATCGCTCATATCTCCGCAACCGTTTGGGCTAGAGACTTGCAATAACTTTTATTTGATAGCTTAGAATCGTGGCTTTCCTACGAACCAAGAACCGCATTCCTACCCCTTATAGTTTTACCGCAATCGCGGAACACGCATCCGCGAATTTTACCGCGATTTGAAATTTCTTCACATGTAAAAACTGCTGCTGCTGCCTGATTTCATTTGCCAGAAATTCGTTTAACCTGCTAACTATCCCTGCATCATTGCTAGTGTGAGCCTGGACTAATATTAACTAGATACCACTCACCCTGAACCTCTGTAAGGGAATTAAAAGCGTTTAGCATATTTCTCATCCATTGCTAGCACATATCAAAGCATTTGGGCCTGTGTTTTCAAAACTCCTATCTGTTTTCTGTTGTCTAAGCTTGCTGGATTGAACTGATTACATTGATTGCATTTCTGAGAACTGTGTGCTTTCCTCCCATTCCCTTGCATTGCATAAAGAGGGGGGGAGTGAATAGCCAGAGAAAAGTGATTACATTGTTTGGTTGAAATCATATTGAGTATTTTCTGTACTGCATTCATTGAATATTGCATCCACCTGAGCTTACATAAAGCATCCTCTACCACATTATACTTTTGTTCCTATTTACCAGTGTGTTACCTTATCCATTCATGTCAACTCATTAGTGATTATAAGAAGAGTGCTAGTGCCAGATTCTCCGTTGTTGATCTTTATCATATCAGATTAAGTGTGCTATTCAATTATTAATTTATTATAAAGCGTGATATAATATATATTGTAAATTATCAAATAAACCTTTAAACTTGCAAAACAGAACTACTTCTTGGCTCAGTGGGGTCAGGGGGATTCCAAGAGAGGGGTGTTATATAGGGGTAGTCATCCAGAACGCATGAACTGGACCTAAAGATATATCAATAAGGGTTTTCATTCAGTATTATAGACTAGGCGTTGACTTAGCTGTAGTGTTGAATTGAATCCTCTTACAGTCCCTGAAAAACTTGACTGGCTGGGTTGAAGGTTATAAGGTTTCTACCTTCGAAGGCATGATCAATCTGGTCATGCTGGAACACATTTTTGCTTCTTCTTCCCCGGAGCTTAAGCAGCATTTGGCCGATTCGAAGGAGATAGATCCTAAGAAGCTGGCCATTGCAGCAGACTTATGGGTGTCACATCGAGTGTCCCATAAGGACAAAACTCATCCTGATAAGCAGGAGGAAGGGAAAAAGTACAAGGATGTGGTGGGTGGGGAATCTGCTAAATCTTCTTCCCAAAAGGGCCACAAAAAGAAAAATAAGGGTAAGCCATACGAGAACTCACAGGGTAGCGGAGGTTCGCCTCCGAAACAGAACTCTGGTTATAATAAGCCTCCCTACGTAAACAGACCCAATGGGGCTTGTTTTTCTTGTGGAGCAACTGACCATGTGAAGGGGGATCCCCGTTGTAAGGTTAGACCTTTGGGGGTCCACTCCGCTAATCTGGCCTTCTCCTCCTACGAGGAAGAAGAGATTACAGGAGCATCCTTCTCCTCAGACTCGTTTCCCAGCGGGATCGAGGCTGAGGTAGTTTTAGTGTCCCTGGGTTCCTGGGAGCCTAAAGTCGCAGAGGCGTATGCTAGGATTCCGGATAATACCAAGCACTACTTTAAAGACAGTGTGCTGATCAATGGAGTGGATACTCCAGCTCTTAGGGATAGTGGGTGCAGTCGAACTGTAGTGGATTCTACCTTGGTAGACTCAGAGGAAGTTGCCAGAGCTCCTCTGATGCCCACTAAGTTGGCTGACGGCCCCCTCCGTATGTTTCCCGTGATCCCTGTTAATCTAACTTTAAATGGTACAGCAGTTAGGATTCCAGTGAGCATTCAGAGAAACGTCCCGGGAAAGGTCTTGTTGGGCAATGATCTCAGAGCTCTAGGGCTCGTAGGAGACACTGCCGAAAGACCCTACACACGGTCTCAAGCACGGGCAGCATTGGCCAAGTCCAATACGCCGCCCCAGCCGAAGGGGAAACCCAAGGCGAAAGGAGTCAACAAGTCCCGACGGGGGAAAGAGAATATTCCCCCGAGCTCGCCTACCACTGCGGTGGAGGGAGTTGGTCAATCGCCCGAGCCTGACGAGGAGGTGGCGATGCCTGAAGTGTTCGACCCCAACGACCATCCTGAACTAAAAGACTTGTTAGTTGAAGGAGGTCCTGATAGGGACGACTTCAGTAAGGGCCAACGTGAGTGCCCATCTCTGGAAGGCCTAAGGAGACAGGCCTGCTCCCAGCTTGAGGGTGAACCTCCTGGGAAGCATCGGATTTATTGGGAAGGTGGACTCCTGTACAGTGAGCCCACAGAGTCTACAGAAGGAGACCATAGGAGGTTGGTGGTTCCCCTTGCTGTTAGACCCTTCCTCCTGCAGTTGGCGCATGAAGTTCCCCTTGCTGGTCACCTTGGAATGAAGAGGACCAAGCAAAGGTTATCTATGCACTTCTACTGGCCCAAGATGGGGGTGCAAGTAGAAAGTCACTGCAGGAGTTGTGCCTCCTGCCAGTTGTCTGGTAAGGTTGGCGCGACAATCCAAGCTCCGTTGGTACCGCTCCCAGTTGTGGGGGTACCATTTGAAAGGGTAGGGATCGACATCGTTGGTCCCCTTGACCCGCAAACATCCTCAGGCAATAGGTTTATCCTGGTGCTTGTCGACCATGCAACCAGGTATCCTGAGGCCATCCCATTAAAGACTGTAACTGCCAAGTCAGTTGCAAAAGCTTTACTCGGCATATTTACTAGGGTTGGCTTCCCTAAAGAAGTTGTGTCAGATCGTGGCAGCAACTTTATGTCGAAGTATATGCAGGCTATGTGGAAAGAATGTGGGGTCACCTACAAGTTCTCTTCTGCATATCACCCCCAGACCAATGGTCTGGTGGAACGTTTCAACAGAACGTTAAAGAGCATGATTGGGGCTCTGGAGGAGCCCCAGAGAAGAAAATGGGATCTTCTTTTACCATGCTTGCTGTTTGCCTACAGAGAGGTACCACAGGAGGGTGTTGGCTTCAGCCCCTTCGAACTTCTGTTCGGTCATCCCGTACGGGGACCCTTAGCCATCGTCAAAGAGGGATGGGAGATGCCCACTCCCCCTGTTACTACCAATGTAGTTGACTATGTGCTAGGGCTCAGAAAACGGATGGTACTCCTGATGGGCTTGGCTAGTGAAAAGTTGAAGGCAGGACAAGCGCTGGTGAAACATTGGTACGACCAGAAAGCTTCCTTAATTCACTTTACCCCTGGTCAGCAAGTCCTGATCATGAACCCTATAAGGCCTCGCGCTTTACAGGACAAATGGTCAGGCCCTTACACAGTGGTGGAGCCCCTGGGTGAGGTGAACTATTTAGTGGACCTTGGAAGGCCTGGACAGGCTCCAAAAGTGTTCCACGTAAATAGGCTGAAGGCTTTCGTCCCAAGAGTCGAAATCGCAGCACTGCTACTGGCGTCAGACGTTGAGGAAGAGGAGTCAGAACCTCTTCCCGACCTGTTCCAAAGCGGTCCTTCAGATAGCTCCGTTGAGGGTGTCCGAGTGGCCCCTCACCTGACTTCTGATCAGCAGGCTGAGGTGAAAAGTTTGCTTAGGCAGTTTTCCCCCCTGTTTTCACAGTCGCCTGGTTTGACACCTTGGTGCAAACATAACATTGACACAGGAGACAGTGTACCTACCAAAAGTAGGGGATACAGGATGTCGGATAAAGTACGGTCTTATATTAAGACCGAGGTCAACAAGATGTTAGACCTTGGGGTGATTGAACCCTCTAGTAGTCCTTGGTCCAGTCCTGTGGTATTGGTTCCAAAGGCAGGCACTTCTGAATTGAGGTTCTGCGTGGATTACAGGGCTCTGAATGCTGTCACCAAGACAGACGCTCACCCCTTGCCTCGAACTGACGAGCTGGTGGATACCTTGGGTGCCTCCAAGTACCTCAGCACGTTTGACCTGACTGCGGGCTATTGGCAAATAGCTTTAGCAGAACATGCCAAGGAGAAGACAGCATTTTCAACTCCCGACGGGCTTTACCAATTCCGGGTAATGCCGTTCGGATTGAAGAATGCACCTGCCACTTTCCAGAGGCTTGTGAATCATGTGTTGAATGGGTTGGACGAATTCTGTCTTGCATATCTGGACGATATAGCAGTTTTCAGTGCCACCTGGGAAGACCATGTGAAACACCTCGGGATTGTGCTCCAGGCTCTTCAGAAAGCCCACTTGACCATAAAGGCGAGTAAATGCCAGATTGGACAAGGCTCAGTGGTTTACCTTGGGCATGAAGTAGGTGGAGGAAGGATACAGCCTCTCCCCAGTAAAGTACAAGCAGTACAAGACTGGCCTACCCCCACTACACAAACCCAAGTGAGAGCCTTCTTAGGACTCACGGGTTATTACCGCAATTTTATGGCAGACTATGGCACCATAGCTGCTCCTCTGACTGCCCTCACAACTCCGAAGAAACCCAAGAAGGTAACTTGGACTGACGAGTGTGAGAAGGCCTTCAATGGCTTGAAAGACTCCTTGTGCCAGGCCCCTGTGCTCAGGGCCCCTGATTATCAAAGACCTTTTATCGTGCAGACGGATGCCTCTGACACTGGGATAGGAGCTGTACTATCACAAGTAGATGAGAAGGGTAAGGAACACCCTATCGGTTTTATTAGTCGCCAGCTTAAGGACAGAGAGCTCAGATGGTCCACGGTAGAGAAAGAATGTTTCTCTGTTGTGTGGGCCCTAAGGAAGCTGCGGCCCTACCTCTATGGGACCCACTTCACTGTGCAGACTGACCATAAGCCGTTAAAGTGGCTAATGAACATGAAGGGGGAGAATCCAAAGTTGCTTAGGTGGTCCATAAGTCTACAAGGCTTCGACTTCACTATTGAGCATAGGCCAGGTGTCCAACATAGCAATGCTGATGGGTTGTCCAGAATGTTTTACCGACCTGAACAAGAGACTCATCCAGGGGTGGATTAGTTCCCCCTGTCCATAGTCTGGGAGGGGCGAGTGTTAGGAAAGATTTCGTTATTGTAGGGAACTTTCCTTCCATGTGGCAACCCCTAAACTTTTTGCTATTGTTTTCAACCTGTTTTCTTGACTTTGCCAGAGAAGTGCAGCCTTCTGCCGTACTCCTCTGGGCTTTCGCTCCTTTCTTACGGGGAAACTGACATGCCCTTAAGACAGTCAGTACCGGGGAACGCTGTTTCCCGTAGTTTCTTTTATCGTGTCGCCATTTTAGTGCAACACGACACAAGAGGGCACTGTAAGCTAAGTTACAGCTCTCTTGGGTCTCTAGCCTTCTACAGACCCTAGACACTCTTGTAGGATGGTTTTTGGATCGGTGCAAGTCATTCAGGGACTGAGCTGGTGGCAGCGATCATTTGGTTTATTTTGAGCTCCTTTTGCCGTTCTGAGCACCTTTTTGCCGCGAACACAAAAGGGTGGCCCGGCTACCCAAAATGGCCGGACCACGAGGCTCCTTTGTCTCGTCCACTGTCCGTCTTGCTCCCTTTACCTTCCCCCGGGTCAGGCGACCCGGGGCCTTCCTTATTTGGGCATGTAGTTTCCCGCGAAACACGGTTGCTTTCGCGGGCTTCTACATGTCGTTTGAGTGCCCCCAGGATGTGGGCTGGGCTGTCTGGTCCCAATACACATCCTGGGTGCCAGAGAGTCTAGGGTAGTGTGAATGCCTGGGACCACTGTGGTCCGTGATTGGTCCACGTATGGTATGTGTGTTGATGAGCGGATCTCCCATTGGCTCCCCTCCGTTTTGGCGCGAAGGGAACCGTGGATAAGAGGGAGCTGGAAACACCACTGCCATGTCGATCTCCTGAGTTCTTACGAACCCAGGGATACAGGAGCCAAGTATCCTGCGAACACGAGGCTGGACCGAGGAATCGCTGGTGACCCCCTGAAGAACTTCTGCTCCTCATTGCTGTCGTCCGGTGAAGCCCTTTCCACCTAAGATCGAACAAGAAGGCCTGTACTGGCGCTTCGACCTATTGGAATAGCAGGACCAGCTATTCCCGGCACCTTCATCAACTCCTGCCGTAAGCCTTCGGAAGTGTCTCTGGGCCATCCAGTTGACTGACCAGCTTACTAAGGAGTCCTGCTCTGTAATCGCCGACAGGCTGGGTGGTATTCTGAGTCCGGGGCACGCTCACACGCTTCGTTTGCTTAGCAACCCTAAGCTAGAGGTGAACGGTGCTCGTTTGGCTTGAATACCCCCGGCCGTTCCGTTGCCCTGCCGTGGCGACAAAACTGTGCAGGATTCTTCGATCGGGACGTCTTTTTACTCTGCACGACGACGAGACGTTCCCTGCTCTTCAGAACCTGCCAGAAGCTGCATCTATCGAGGAGAAGCTCGGGCCTGCTTGCTTCGGGGACCGGTGAGTAGATTAGCTAGGATCTGGTCGCCCTCCTGCAGTGCCCCTTGCTTTTCCCCGCTGTAAATACAGCTCCCCTTGTCCGTACTCGCGCCCTACTTCTGCCTCACAGTGGAGGCTGCGCTAGAGTCGCGGACCGTGTTCTCCTTCATTAGGGCACCCTACAGAGCTGTCCAACGTCCTCCGAAGAGCTTCACCTTCTGCCCATTGGCACCGGCGTGTGCAGGTACTTTTGAGCACTAGGCTCCACTCTTCGTAGGGATTGGACTACCATCTAGTTAGGGGCCTCAGAAGGCGGACATATCACACGCATTGGTTCGCACTGCCTGTTTTCCTTCCCCTGCAGGTGGATAACATATTTCGTGCTGCTAATGCTGTGAAACTGTGTATTCTGTATATATATTGGGTGGATAGTGTATGTGTTGGTTTAATATCGTTGTATATTGCTGCTTTTACTGTGGTTATTAGTTTCAAGGCCTTATAATAAATGTGTATCTATTTTTGATATAAACAACTGTTTGGAGTAGTTTGTAAGCGCTCTTGCTTTGTGTGCTCACTGCGGGCTTTCAGTCACCCTCACCCCTCTTGAGACCTAGTCTTGACCGCCGCGATCGCTACCTTGATTGGTCTGGCTTGTCCAGAGGTTACCCTGTTCCAAGTAATTAGGTTGGCCTTCTGAACTTCTGCGCCACCAGGACAGAGTTCAGAAATCCGTCTTAACATCATGTTATAGGAAGGATCTCAGGTTTGGTATTAGAAGCATTGATATATCACATCTCATGCTATAGGAATGGTCACAGGATTGGACTGGGTAGGAGTTGGATATTACATTCTTGCTATAGGAAGGGTCTCATGTTTGGAATGGGAAGGAGTTGGATATCACATATGCTATAGGAAGTGTCTCAGGTTTGGAACAGGAATGAGTTGGATATCACATCTCATGTTATAGGAAGGGTCTCAGGTTTGGTATAAGCATTGAGATATCACATCTCTGCAATCGGAAGTGTCTCAGGATTGGAATGGGAAGGAGTTGGATATCCCATCTCATGTTATAGGACGGGTCTCTGGTTTGGTATAAGCATTGAGATATCACATCTCATGCTATAGGAAGGGTCTCAGGATTGGAATGGGAAGGATTTGGATATCACATCTCATGCTATAGGAAGGGTCTCAGGTTTGGTATACGCATGGAGATATCACTTCTCATGCTATAGGAAGGGTCTCAGGATTGGAATGGGAAGGAGTTGGATATTACATCTAATGCTATAGGAAGGGTCTCAGGTTTGGTATAAGCATGGAGCTATCACTTCTCATGCTATAGGAAGGGTCTCAGGATTGGAATGGGAAGGTGTTGGATATCACATCTCATGTTATAGGAAGGATCTCAGGTTTGGTATTAGAAGCATTGAGACATCACATCTCATGCTATGGGAAGGGTCTCAGGATTGGAATGGGAAGGAGTTGGATATCACATCTCATGCTATAGGAAGGGTCTCAGGTTTGGTATAAGCATTGAGATATCACATCTCATGCTATAGGAAGGGTCTCAGGATTGGAATGGGAAGGAGTTGTATATGACATCTCAGGCCATAGCAAGGGTCTCAGGTTTGGTATAAGCATTGAGATATCACATCTCTGCTATCGGAAGGGTCTCAGGATTGGAATGGGAAGGAGTTGGATATCCCATCTCATGTTATAGGAAGGGTCTCAGGTTTGGTATTAGAAGCATTGAGATATCACATCTCATGCTATAGGAAGGGTCTCAGGATTGGAATGGGAAGGAGTTGTATATGACATCTCAGGCCATAGCAAGGGTCTCAGGTTTGGTATAAGCATTGAGATATCACATCTCTGCTATCGGAAGGGTCTCAGGATTGGAATGGGAAGGAGTTGGATATCCCATCTCATGTTATAGGAAGGGTCTCAGGTTTGGTATTAGAAGCATTGAGATATCACATCTCATGCTATAGGAAGGGTCTCAGGATTGGAATGGGAAGGACTTGGATGTCAGATCTCATGCTATAGGGAGGGTCTCAAGTTTGATATTAGAAGCATTGAGATAACAAATCTCATGATATCGGAAGGGTGTCAGGATTGGAATGGGGAGGAGTTGGAAATCACATCTCATGATAAAGGAAGGGTCTAAGGTTTGGAAGGGGAAGGATTTGGATATCACATCTCATGTTATAGGACGGGTCTCAGGTTTGGTATTAGAAGCATTGAGATATCAAGTCTCATGGTATAGGAATGGTCTCAGAATTGGAATGGGAAGGAGTTGGATATCACATCTCAAGCTATAGGAAGGGTCTCAGGATTGGAATGGGAAGGAGTTTGATATCACATCTCATGCCATAGTATGGGTCTCAGGTTTGGTAGAAGCATTGGGATATCACATATCATGCTATCGGAAGGTATCAGGATTGGATTTGGAAGGAGTTGGATATCCCATCTCATGCTATAGGAAGGGTCTCAGGTTGGAATGGGAAGGAGTTGGATATCACATCTCATGTTATAGGAAGGGTCTCAGGATTGGAATGGGAAGGAGTTGGATATCCCATCTCATGTTATAGGACGGGTCTCTGGTTTGGTATAAGCATTGAGATATCACATCTCATGCTATAGGAAGGGTCTCAGGATTGGAATGGGAAGGATTTGGATATCACATCTCATGCTATAGGAAGGGTCTCGGGTTTGGTATTAGAAGCATTGAGATATCACATCTCATGCTATAGGAAGGGTCTCAGGATTGGAATGGGAAGGACTTGGATGTCAGATCTCATGCTATAGGGAGGGTCTCAAGTTTGATATTAGAAGCATTGAGATAACAAATCTCATGATATCGGGAGGGTGTCAGGATTGGAATGGGAAGGAGTTGGATATCACATCTCATGCTAAAGGGAGGGTCTAAGGTTTGGAAGGGGAAGGATTTGGACATCACATCTCATGTTATAGGAAGGATCTCAGGTTTGGTATTAGAAGCATTGAGATATCACATCTCATGCTATCGGAAGGATCTCAGGTTTGGTATTAGAAGCATTGAGATATCACATCTCCTGCTATAGGAAGGGTCTTAGGATTGGAATGGGAAGGACTTAAATATCACATATCATGCTATAGGGAGGGTCTCAGTTTTGATATTAGAAGCATTGAGATATCACATCTTATGCTATCAGAAGTGTCTCAGGATTGGAATGGGAAGGAGCTGGATATCACATCTCATGCTAAAGGGAGGGTCTCAGGTTTGGAACGGGAAGAAGTTGGATATCACATCTCATGTTATAGGAAGGGTCTCAGGTTTGGTATAAGCATTGAGATATCACATCTCTGCTATCGGAAGTGTCTCAGGATTGGAATGGGAAGGAGTTGGATATCCCATCTCATACTATAGATATGCTCTCAGGTTTGGAAAGGGAAGGAGTTGGATATCACATCTCATGCTATAGGAAATTTCTCAGGATTGGAATGGGAAGTAGTTGGATATCACATCTCATGCTATAGGAAGGGTCTCAGGTTTGGTATAAGCATTGAGATATCACATCTCATGCTATAGGATGGGTCTCAGGATTGGAATGGAAGGAGTTGGATATCACATCTCATGCTATAAGAAGGGTCTCAGGATTGGAATGGGAAGTAGTTGGATATCGCATCTCATGCTATAGGAAGGGTCTCAGGTTTGGTATTAGAAGCATTGAGATATCACATCTCATGCTATAGGAAGGGTCACAGGATTGGAATGGGAAGGAATTGGATATCACATCTCATGCTATAGATAGGCTCTCAGGTTTGGAAAGGGAAGGATTTGGATATCACATCTCATGCTATAGGAAGGGTCTCAGGATTGGAATGGGAAGTAGTTGGATATCACATCTCATGCTATAGGAAGGGTCTCAGGTTTGGTATAAGCATTGAGATATCACATCTCATGCTATAGGAAGGGTCTCAGGATTGGAATGGGAAGGAGTTGTATATGACATCTCATGCCGTAGGAAGGGTCTCAGGTTTGGTATGAGCATTGAGATATCACTTCTCATGCTATAGGAAGTGCCTCAGGATTGGAATGGGAAGGAGTTGGATATCACATCTCATGTTATAGGAAGGATCTCAGGTTTGGTATTAGAAGCATTGAGAAATCACATCTCATGCTATAGGAAGGGTCTCAGGATTGGAATGGGAAGGAGTTGGATATCACATCTCATGCTGTAGGAAGGGTCTCAGGATTGGAATGGGAAGAAGTTGTATATGACATCTCATGCCACAGGAAGGGTCTCAGGTTTGGAAGGGGAAGGATTTGGATATAACATCTCGTGTTATAGGAATGATCTCAGGTTTGGTATTAGAAGCATTGAGATATCACATCTCATGCTATAGGAAGGGTCTCAGGATTGGAATGGGAAGGACTTGGATATCACATCTGATGCTATAGGGAGGGTCTCACGTTTGGAAAGGGAAGGGGTTGGATATCACATTTCATGTTAGAGGTAGGAATCAGGTTTAGTATTAGAGGCATTGAGATATCACATCTCATGCTATCAGAAGGGTCTCAGGATTGGAATGGGAAGGAGTTGGATATCACATCTCATGCTAAAGGGAGGGTCTCAGGTTTGGAAGGGGAAGGATTTGGATATCACATCTCATGTTATAGGAAGGATCTCAGGTTTGGTATCAGAAGCATTGAGATATGACATCTCATGCTATTGGAAGGATCTCAGGTTTGGTATTAGAGGCATTGAGATATCACATCTCATGCTAAAGGGAGGGACTCAGGTTTGGAAGGGGAAGGATTTGGATATCACATCTCATCATCGGAAGGATCACAGGTTTGGTATTAGAAGCATTGAGATATCACATCTCATGCTATCGGAAGGGTCTCAGGATTGGAATGGGAAGGAGTTGGATATCACATCTCATGCTATAGGAAGGGTCTCAGGTTTGGAACGGGAAGGAGTTGGATATCACATCTCATGTTATAGGAAGAGTCTCAGGTTTGGTATAAGCATTGAGATATCACATCTCTGCTATCAGAGGTATCTCAGGATTGGGATGGGAAGGAATTGGATATCACATCTCATGCTATAGGAAGGGTCTCAGGTTTGGAACGGGAAGGAGTTGGATATCCCATCTCATGTTATAGGAAGGATCTCAGGTTTGGTATTAGAAGCATTGATATATCACATCTCATGCTATAGGAATGGTCACAGGATTGGAATGGGTAGGAGTTGGATATTACATTCTTGCTATAGGAAGGGTCTCATGTTTGGAATGGGAAGGAGTTGGATATCACATATGCTATAGGAAGTGTCTCAGGTTTGGAACAGGAATGAGTTGGATATCACATCTCATGTTATAGGAAGGGTCTCAGGTTTGGTATAAGCATTGAGATATCACATCTCTGCTATCGGAAGTGGCTCAGGATTGGAATGGGAAGGAGTTGGATATCCCATCTCATGTTATAGGACGGGTCTCTGGTTTGGTATAAGCATTGAAATATCACATCTCATGCTATAGGAAGGGTCTCAGGATTGGAATGGGAAGGATTTGGATATCACATCTCATGCTATAGGAAGGGTCTCAGGTTTGGTATACACATGGAGATATCACTTCTCATGCTATAGGAAGGGTCTCAGGATTGGAATGGGAAGGAGTTGGATATTACATCTCATGCTATAGGAAGGGTCTCAGGTTTGGTATAAGCATGGAGCTATCACTTCTCATGCTATAGGAAGGGTCTCAGGATTGGAATGGGAAGGAGTTGGATATCACATCTCATGTTATAGGAAGGATCTCAGGTTTGGTATTAGAAGCATTGAGACATCACATCTCATGCTATGGGAAGGGTCTCAGGATTGGAATGGGAAGGAGTTGGATATCACATCTCATGCTATAGGAAGGGTCTCAGGTTTGGTATAAGCATTGAGATATCACATCTCATGCTATAGGAAGGGTCTCAGGATTGGAATGGGAAGGAGTTGTATATGACATCTCAGGCCATAGCAAGGGTCTCAGGTTTGGTATAAGCATTGAGATATCACATCTCTGCTATCGGAAGGGTCTCAGGATTGGAATGGGAAGGAGTTGGATATCCCATCTCATGTTATAGGAAGGGTCTCAGGTTTGGTATTAGAAGCATTGAGATATCACATCTCATGCTATAGGAAGGGTCTCAGGATTGGAATGGGAAGGAGTTGTATATGACATCTCAGGCCATAGCAAGGGTCTCAGGTTTGGTATAAGCATTGAGATATCACATCTCTGCTATCGGAAGGGTCTCAGGATTGGAATGGGAAGGAGTTGGATATCCCATCTCATGTTATAGGAAGGGTCTCAGGTTTGGTATTAGAAGCATTGAGATATCACATCTCATGCTATAGGAAGGGTGTCAGGATTGGAATGGGAAGGACTTGGATGTCAGATCTCATGCTATAGGGAGGGTCTCAAGTTTGATATTAGAAGCATTGAGATAACAAATCTCATGATATCGGAAGGGTGTCAGGATTGGAATGGGGAGGAGTTGGAAATCACATCTCATGATAAAGGAAGGGTCTAAGGTTTGGAAGGGGAAGGATTTGGATATCACATCTCATGTTATAGGACGGGTCTCAGGTTTGGTATTAGAAGCATTGAGATATCAAGTCTCATGGTATAGGAATGGTCTCAGAATTGGAATGGGAAGGAGTTGGATATCACATCTCAAGCTATAGGAAGGGTCTCAGGATTGGAATGGGAAGGAGTTTGATATCACATCTCATGCCATAGTATGGGTCTCAGGTTTGGTAGAAGCATTGGGATATCACATCTCATGCTATCGGAAGGTATCAGGATTGGATTTGGAAGGAGTTGGATATCCCATCTCATGCTATAGGAAGGGTCTCAGGTTGGAATGGGAAGGAGTTGGATATCACATCTCATGTTATAGGAAGGGTCTCAGGATTGGAATGGGAAGGAGTTGGATATCCCATCTCATGTTATAGGACGGGTCTCTGGTTTGGTATAAGCATTGAGATATCACATCTCATGCTATAGGAAGGGTCTCAGGATTGGAATGGGAAGGATTTGGATATCACATCTCATGCTATAGGAAGGGTCTCGGGTTTGGTATTAGAAGCATTGAGATATCACATCTCATGCTATAGGAAGGGTCTCAGGATTGGAATGGGAAGGACTTGGATGTCAGATCTCATGCTATAGGGAGGGTCTCAAGTTTGATATTAGAAGCATTGAGATATCACTTCTCATGCTATAGGAAGGGTCTCAGGATTGGAATGGGAAGGAGTTGGATATCACATCTCATGTTATAGGAAGGATCTCAGGTTTGGTATTAGAAGCATTGAGATATCACATCTCATGCTATCAGAAGGGTCTCAGGATTGAAATGGGAAGGAGTTGGATATCACATCTCATGCTAAAGGGAGGGTCTCAGGTTTGGAAGGGGAAGGATTTGGATATCACATCTCTTATTATAGGAAGGATCACAGGTTTGGTATTAGAAGCATTGAGATATCACATCTCTGCTATCGGAAGTGGCTCAGGATTGGAATGGGAAGGAGTTGGATATCCCATCTCATGTTATAGGACGGGTCTCTGGTTTGGTATAAGCATTGAGATATCACATCTCATGCTATAGGAAGGGTCTCAGGATTGGAATGGGAAGGATTTGGATATCACATCTCATGCTATAGGAAGGGTCTCAGGTTTGGTATACGCATGGAGATATCACTTCTCATGCTATAGGAAGGGTCTCAGGATTGGAATGGGAAGGAGTTGGATATCACATCTCATGTTATAGGAAGGATCTCAGGTTTGGTATTAGAAGCATTGAGATATCACATCTCATGCTATCAGAAGGGTCTCAGGATTGAAATGGGAAGGAGTTGGATATCACATCTCATGCTAAAGGGAGGGTCTCAGGTTTGGAATGGGAAGGATTTGGATATCACATCTCATGGTATCGGAAGGATCTCAGGTTTGGTATTAGAAGTATTGAGATATCATATCTCATGCTATAGGAAGGGTCTCAGGACTGGAAGGGGAAGGAGTTGGATATCATATCTCATGCTATAGGAAGGCTCTCAGGTTTGGAAGGGGAAGGAGTTGGATATCACATTTCATGTTAGAGGAAGGATCTCAGGTTTGGTATTAGAGGCATTGAGATATCACATCTCATGCTATAGGAAGGTTCTCAGGATTGGAATGGGAAGGAGTTGGATATCACATCTCAAGCTATAGGAAGGGTCTCAGGTTTGGTATAAGCATTGAGATATCACATCTCATGCTATAGGAAGGGTCTCAGGATTGGAATGGGAAGGAGTTGGATATCACATCTCATGTTATAGGAAAGATATCAGGTTTGGTATTAGAAGCATTGAGACATCACATCTCATGTTATAGGAAGGGTCTCAGGATTGGAATGGGAAGAAGTTGGATATCACATCTCATGCTATAGGAAGGGTCTCAGGTTTTGTATAAGCATTGAGATATCACATCTCATGCTATAGGAAGGGTCTCAGGATTGGAATGGGAAGGAGTTGTATATGACATCTCATGCCATAGGAAGGGTCTCAGGTTTGGTATAAGCATTGAGATATCACATCTCATGCTATAGGAAGTGTCTCAGGATTGGAATTGAAAGGAGTTGGATATCCCATCTCATGTTATAGGACGGGTCTCAGGTTTGTTATTAGAATCATTGAGATATCATATTGCATGCTGTAGGAAGGGTCTAAGGATTGGAATGGGAAGGACTTGGATATCACATCTCATGCTATAGGTAGGCTCTCAGGTTTGGAAAGGGAAGGAGTTGGATATCACATTTCATGTTAGGGGAAGGATCTCAGGTTTGGTATTAGAGGCATTGAGATATCACATCTCATGCTATAGGAAGGGTCTCAGGATTGGAATGGGAAGGAGTTGGATATCACATCTCATGCTATAGGAAGGGTCTCAGGTTTGGTATAAGCATTGAGATATCACATCTCATGCTATAGGAAGGGTCTCAGGATTGGAATGGGAAGGAGTTGGATATCACATTTGATGTTATAGGAAGGATCTCAGGTTTGGTATTAGAAGCATTGAGACATCACATCTCATGCTATGGGAAGGGTCTCAGGATTGGAATGGGAAGGAGTTGGATATCACATCTCATGCTATAGGAAGGGTCTCAGGTTTGGTATAAGCATTGAGATATCACATCTCATACTATAGGAAGGGTCTCAGGATTGGAATGGGAAGGAGTTGTATGTGACATCTCATGCCATAGGAAGGGTCTCAGGTTTGGTATAAGCATTGAGATATCACATTTCTGCTATCGGAAGGGTCTCAGGATTGGAATGGGAAGGAATTGGATATCACATCTCATGCTATAGGAAGGGTCTCAGGTTTGGAACGGGAAGGAGTTGGATATCCCATCTCATGTTATAGGAAGGATCTCAGGTTTGGTATTAGAAGCATTGATATATCACATCTCATGCTATAGGAATGGTCACAGGATTGGAATGGGTAGGAGTTGGATATTACATTCTTGCTATAGGAAGGGTCTCATGTTTGGAATGGGAAGGAGTTGGATATCACATATGCTATAGGAAGTGTCTCAGGTTTGGAACAGGAATGAGTTGGATATCACATCTCATGTTATAGGAAGGGTCTCAGGTTTGGTATAAGCATTGAGATATCACATCTCTGCTATCGGAAGTGGCTCAGGATTGGAATGGGAAGGAGTTGGATATCCCATCTCATGTTATAGGACGGGTCTCTGGTTTGGTATAAGCATTGAGATATCACATCTCATGCTATAGGAAGGGTCTCAGGATTGGAATGGGAAGGATTTGGATATCACATCTCATGCTATAGGAAGGGTCTCAGGTTTGGTATACGCATGGAGATATCACTTCTCATGCTATAGGAAGGGTCTCAGGATTGGAATGGGAAGGAGTTGGATATTACATCTCATGCTATAGGAAGGGTCTCAGGTTTGGTATAAGCATGGAGATATCACTTCTCATGCTATAGGAAGGGTCTCAGGATTGGAATGGGAAGGAGTTGGATATCACATCTCATGTTATAGGAAGGATCTCAGGTTTCGTATTAGAAGCATTGAGACATCACATCTCATGCTATGGGAAGGGTCTCAGGATTGGAATGGGAAGGAGTTGGATATCACATCTCATGCTATAGGAAGGGTCTCAGGTTTGGTATAAGCATTGAGATATCACATCTCATGCTATAGGAAGGGTCTCAGGATTGGAATGGGAAGGAGTTGTATATGACATCTCAGGCCATAGCAAGGGTCTCAGGTTTGGTATAAGCATTGAGATATCACATCTCTGCTATCGGAAGGGTCTCAGGATTGGAATGGGAAGGAGTTGGATATCCCATCTCATGTTATAGGAAGGGTCTCAGGTTTGGTATTAGAAGCATTGAGATATCACATCTCATGCTATAGGAAGGGTCTCAGGATTGGAATGGGAAGGAGTTGTATATGACATCTCAGGCCATAGCAAGGGTCTCAGGTTTGGTATAAGCATTGAGACATCACATCTCTGCTATCGGAAGGGTCTCAGGATTGGAATGGGAAGGAGTTGGATATCCCATCTCATGTTATAGGAAGAGTCTCAGGTTTGGTATTAGAAGCATTGAGATATCACATCTCATGCTATAGGAAGGGTCTCAGGATTGGAATGGGAAGGACTTGGATGTCAGATCTCATGCTATAGGGAGGGTCTCAAGTTTGATATTAGAAGCATTGAGATAACAAATCTCATGATATCGGAAGGGTGTCAGGATTGGAATGGGGAGGAGTTGGAAATCACATCTCATGATAAAGGAAGGGTCTAAGGTTTGGAAGGGGAAGGATTTGGATATCACATCTCATGTTATAGGACGGGTCTCAGGTTTGGTATTAGAAGCATTGAGATATCAAGTCTCATGGTATAGGAATGGTCTCAGAATTGGAATGGGAAGGAGTTGGATATCACATCTCAAGCTATAGGAAGGGTCTCAGGATTGGAATGGGAAGGAGTTTGATATCACATCTCATGCCATAGTATGGGTCTCAGGTTTGGTAGAAGCATTGGGATATCACATCTCATGCTATCGGAAGGTATCAGGATTGGATTTGGAAGGAGTTGGATATCCCATCTCATGCTATAGGAAGGGTCTCAGGTTGGAATGGGAAGGAGTTGGATATCACATCTCATGTTATAGGAAGGGTCTCAGGATTGGAATGGGAAGGAGTTGGATATCCCATCTCATGTTATAGGACGGGTCTCTGGTTTGGTATAAGCATTGAGATATCACATCTCATGCTATAGGAAGGGTCTCAGGATTGGAATGGGAAGGATTTGGATATCACATCTCATGCTATAGGAAGGGTCTCGGGTTTGGTATTAGAAGCATTGAGATATCACATCTCATGCTATAGGAAGGGTCTCAGGATTGGAATGGGAAGGACTTGGATGTCAGATCTCATGCTATAGGGAGGGTCTCAAGTTTGATATTAGAAGCATTGAGATAACAAATCTCATGATATCGGGAGGGTGTCAGGATTGGAATGGGAAGGAGTTGGATATCACATCTCATGATAAAGGAAGGGTCTAAGGTTTGGAAGGGGAAGGATTTGGATATCACATCTCATGTTATAGGACGGGTCTCAGGTTTGGTATTAGAAGCATTGAGATATCAAGTCTCATGGTATAGGAATGGTCTCAGAATTGGAATGGGAAGGAGTTGGATATCACATCTCAAGCTATAGGAAGGGTCTCAGGATTGGAATGGGAAGGAGTTTGATATCACATCTCATGCCATAGTATGGGTCTCAGGTTTGGTAGAAGCATTGGGATATCACATCTCATGCTATCGGAAGGTATCAGGATTGGATTTGGAAGGAGTTGGATATCCCATCTCATGCTATAGGAAGGGTCTCAGGTTGGAATGGGAAGGAGTTGGATATCACATCTCATGTTATAGGAAGGGTCTCAGGATTGGAATGGGAAGGAGTTGGATATGCCATCTCATGTTATAGGACGGGTCTCTGGTTTGGTATAAGCATTGAGATATCACATCTCATGCTATAGGAAGGGTCTCAGGATTGGAATGGGAAGGATTTGGATATCACATCTCATGCTATAGGAAGGGTCTCGGGTTTGGTATTAGAAGCATTGAGATATCACATCTCATGCTATAGGAAGGGTCTCAGGATTGGAATGGGAAGGACTTGGATGTCAGATCTCATGCTATAGGGAGGGTCTCAAGTTTGATATTAGAAGCATTGAGATAACAAATCTCATGATATCGGGAGGGTGTCAGGATTGGAATGGGAAGGAGTTGGATATCACATCTCATGCTAAAGGGAGGGTCTAAGGTTTGGAAGGGGAAGGATTTGGACATCACATCTCATGTTATAGGAAGGATCTCAGGTTTGGTATTAGAAGCATTGAGATATCACATCTCATGCTATCGGAAGGATCTCAGGTTTGGTATTAGAAGCATTGAGATATCACATCTCCTGCTATAGGAAGGGTCTTAGGATTGGAATGGGAAGGACTTAAATATCACATATCATGCTATAGGGAGGGTCTCAGTTTTGATATTAGAAGCATTGAGATATCACATCTTATGCTATCAGAAGTGTCTCAGGATTGGAATGGGAAGGAGCTGGATATCACATCTCATGCTAAAGGGAGGGTCTCAGGTTTGGAACGGGAAGGAGTTGGATATCACATCTCATGTTACAGGAAGGGTCTCAGGTTTGGTATAAGCATTGAGATATCACATCTCTGCTATCGGAAGTGTCTCAGGATTGGAATGGGAAGGAGTTGGATATCCCATCTCATACTATAGATATGCTCTCAGGTTTGGAAAGGGAAGGAGTTGGATATCACATCTCATGCTATAGGAAATTTCTCAGGATTGGAATGGGAAGTAGTTGGATATCACATCTCATGCTATAGGAAGGGTCTCAGGTTTGGTATAAGCATTGAGATATCACATCTCATGCTATAGGATGGGTCTCAGGATTGGAATGGAAGGAGTTGGATATCACATCTCATGCTATAAGAAGGGTCTCAGGATTGGAATGGGAAGTAGTTGGATATCGCATCTCATGCTATAGGAAGGGTCTCAGGTTTGGTATTAGAAGCATTGAGATATCACATCTCATGCTATAGGAAGGATCACAGGATTGGAATGGGAAGGAATTGGATATCACATCTCATGCTATAGATAGGCTCTCAGGTTTGGAAAGGGAAGGATTTGGATATCACATCTCATGCTATAGGAAGGGTCTCAGGATTGGAATGGGAAGTAGTTGGATATCACATCTCATGCTATAGGAAGGGTCTCAGGTTTGGTATAAGCATTGAGATATCACATCTCATGCTATAGGAAGGGTCTCAGGATTGGAATGGGAAGGAGTTGTATATGACATCTCATGCCGTAGGAAGGGTCTCAGGTTTGGTATAAGCATTGAGATATCACTTCTCATGCTATAGGAAGTGCCTCAGGATTGGAATGGGAAGGAGTTGGATATCACATCTCATGTTATAGGAAGGATCTCAGGTTTGGTATTAGAAGCATTGAGAAATCACATCTCATGCTATAGGAAGGGTCTCAGGATTGGAATGGGAAGGAGTTGGATATCACATCTCATGCTGTAGGAAGGGTCTCAGGATTGGAATGGGAAGAAGTTGTATATGACATCTCATGCCACAGGAAGGGTCTCAGGTTTGGAAGGGGAAGGATTTGGATATAACATCTCGTGTTATAGGAATGATCTCAGGTTTGGTATTAGAAGCATTGAGATATCACATCTCATGCTATAGGAAGGGTCTCAGGATTGGAATGGGAAGGACTTGGATATCACATCTGATGCTATAGGGAGGGTCTCACGTTTGGAAAGGGAAGGGGTTGGATATCACATTTCATGTTAGAGGTAGGAATCAGGTTTAGTATTAGAGGCATTGAGATATCACATCTCATGCTATCAGAAGGGTCTCAGGATTGGAATGGGAAGGAGTTGGATATCACATCTCATGCTAAAGGGAGGGTCTCAGGTTTGGAAGGGGAAGGATTTGGATATCACATCTCATGTTATAGGAAGGATCTCAGGTTTGGTATCAGAAGCATTGAGATATGACATCTCATGCTATTGGAAGGATCTCAGGTTTGGTATTAGAGGCATTGAGATATCACATCTCATGCTAAAGGGAGGGACTCAGGTTTGGAAGGGGAAGGATTTGGATATCACATCTCATCATCGGAAGGATCACAGGTTTGGTATTAGAAGCATTGAGATATCACATCTCATGCTATCGGAAGGGTCTCAGGATTGGAATGGGAAGGAGTTGGATATCACATCTCATGCTATAGGAAGGGTCTCAGGTTTGGAACGGGAAGGAGTTGGATATCACATCTCATGTTATAGAAAGAGTCTCAGGTTTGGTATAAGCATTGAGATATCACATCTCTGCTATCAGAGGTGTCTCAGGATTGGGATGGGAAGGAATTGGATATCACATCTCATGCTATAGGAAGGGTCTCAGGTTTGGAACGGGAAGGAGTTGGATATCCCATCTCATGTTATAGGAAGGATCTCAGGTTTGGTATTAGAAGCATTGATATATCACATCTCATGCTATAGGAATGGTCACAGGATTGGAATGGGTAGGAGTTGGATATTACATTCTTGCTATAGGAAGGGTCTCATGTTTGGAATGGGAAGGAGTTGGATATCACATATGCTATAGGAAGTGTCTCAGGTTTGGAACAGGAATGAGTTGGATATCACATCTCATGTTATAGGAAGGGTCTCAGGTTTGGTATAAGCATTGAGATATCACATCTCTGCTATCGGAAGTGGCTCAGGATTGGAATGGGAAGGAGTTGGATATCCCATCTCATGTTATAGGACGGGTCTCTGGTTTGGTATAAGCATTGAGATATCACATCTCATGCTATAGGAAGGGTCTCAGGATTGGAATGGGAAGGATTTGGATATCACATCTCATGCTATAGGAAGGGTCTCAGGTTTGGTATACGCATGGAGATATCACTTCTCATGCTATAGGAAGGGTCTCAGGATTGGAATGGGAAGGAGTTGGATATTACATCTCATGCTATAGGAAGGGTCTCAGGTTTGGTATAAGCATGGAGCTATCACTTCTCATGCTATAGGAAGGGTCTCAGGATTGGAATGGGAAGGAGTTGGATATCACATCTCATGTTATAGGAAGGATCTCAGGTTTGGTATTAGAAGCATTGAGACATCACATCTCATGCTATGGGAAGGGTCTCAGGATTGGAATGGGAAGGAGTTGGATATCACATCTCATGCTATAGGAAGGGTCTCAGGTTTGGTATAAGCATTGAGATATCACATCTCATGCTATAGGAAGGGTCTCAGGATTGGAATGGGAAGGAGTTGTATATGACATCTCAGGCCATAGCAAGGGTCTCAGGTTTGGTATAAGCATTGAGATATCACATCTCTGCTATCGGAAGGGTCTCAGGATTGGAATGGGAAGGAGTTGGATATCCCATCTCATGTTATAGGAAGGGTCTCAGGTTTGGTATTAGAAGCATTGAGATATCACATCTCATGCTATAGGAAGGGTCTCAGGATTGGAATGGGAAGGAGTTGTATATGACATCTCAGGCCATAGCAAGGGTCTCAGGTTTGGTATAAGCATTGAGATATCACATCTCTGCTATCGGAAGGGTCTCAGGATTGGAATGGGAAGGAGTTGGATATCCCATCTCATGTTATAGGAAGGGTCTCAGGTTTGGTATTAGAAGCATTGAGATATCACATCTCATGCTATAGGAAGGATGTCAGGATTGGAATGGGAAGGACTTGGATGTCAGATCTCATGCTATAGGGAGGGTCTCAAGTTTGATATTAGAAGCATTGAGATAACAAATCTCATGATATCGGAAGGGTGTCAGGATTGGAATGGGGAGGAGTTGGAAATCACATCTCATGATAAAGGAAGGGTCTAAGGTTTGGAAGGGGAAGGATTTGGATATCACATCTCATGTTATAGGACGGGTCTCAGGTTTGGTATTAGAAGCATTGAGATATCAAGTCTCATGGTATAGGAATGGTCTCAGAATTGGAATGGGAAGGAGTTGGATATCACATCTCAAGCTATAGGAAGGGTCTCAGGATTGGAATGGGAAGGAGTTTGATATCACATCTCATGCCATAGTATGGGTCTCAGGTTTGGTAGAAGCATTGGGATATCACATCTCATGCTATCGGAAGGTATCAGGATTGGATTTGGAAGGAGTTGGATATCCCATCTCATGCTATAGGAAGGGTCTCAGGTTGGAATGGGAAGGAGTTGGATATCACATCTCATGTTATAGGAAGGGTCTCAGGATTGGAATGGGAAGGAGTTGGATATCCCATCTCATGTTATAGGACGGGTCTCTGGTTTGGTATAAGCATTGAGATATCACATCTCATGCTATAGGAAGGGTCTCAGGATTGGAATGGGAAGGATTTGGATATCACATCTCATGCTATAGGAAGGGTCTCGGGTTTGGTATTAGAAGCATTGAGATATCACATCTCATGCTATAGGAAGGGTCTCAGGATTGGAATGGGAAGGACTTGGATGTCAGATCTCATGCTATAGGGAGGGTCTCAAGTTTGATATTAGAAGCATTGAGATAACAAATCTCATGATATCGGGAGGGTGTCAGGATTGGAATGGGAAGGAGTTGGATATCACATCTCATGATAAAGGAAGGGTCTAAGGTTTGGAAGGGGAAGGATTTGGATATCACATCTCATGTTATAGGACGGGTCTCAGGTTTGGTATTAGAAGCATTGAGATATCAAGTCTCATGGTATAGGAAGGGTCTCAGAATTGGAATGGGAAGGAGTTGGATATCACATCTCAAGCTATAGGAAGGGTCTCAGGATTGGAATGGGAAGGAGTTTGATATCACATCTCATGCCATAGTATGGGTCTCAGGTTTGGTAGAAGCATTGGGATATCACATCTCATGCTATCGGAAGGGTATCAGGATTGGATTTGGAAGGAGTTGGATATCCCATCTCATGCTATAGGAAGGGTCTCAGGTTGGAATGGGAAGGAGTTGGATATCACATCTCATGTTATAGGAAGGGTCTCAGGATTGGAATGGGAAGGACTTGGATATCATATCTCATGCTTTAGGAAGGCTCTCAGGTTTGGAAGGGGAAGGAGTTGGATATCACATTTCATGTTAGAGGAAGGATCTCAGGTTTGGTATTAGAGGCATTGAGATATCACATCTCATGCTATAGGAAGGTTCTCAGGATTGGAATGGGAAGGAGTTGGATATCACATCTCAAGCTATAGGAAGGGTCTCAGGTTTGGTATAAGCATTGAGATATCACATCTCATGCTATAGGAAGGGTCTCAGGATTGGAATGGGAAGGAGTTGGATATCACATCTCATGTTATAGGAAAGATATCAGGTTTGGTATTAGAAGCATTGAGACATCACATCTCATGTTATAGGAAGGGTCTCAGGATTGGAATGGGAAGAAGTTGGATATCACATCTCATGCTATAGGAAGGGTCTCAGGTTTTGTATAAGCATTGAGATATCACATCTCATGCTATAGGAAGGGTCTCAGGATTGGAATGGGAAGGAGTTGGATATCACATCTCAAGCTATAGGAAGGGTCTCAGGTTTGGTATAAGCATTGAGATATCACATCTCATGCTATAGGAAGGGTCTCAGGATTGGAATGGGAAGGAGTTGGATATCACATCTCATGTTATAGGAAAGATATCAGGTTTGGTATTAGAAGCATTGAGACATCACATCTCATGTTATAGGAAGGGTCTCAGGATTGGAATGGGAAGAAGTTGGATATCACATCTCATGCTATAGGAAGGGTCTCAGGTTTTGTATAAGCATTGAGATATCACATCTCATGCTATAGGAAGGGTCTCAGGATTGGAAGGGGAAGGAGTTGGATATCACATTTCATGTTAGAGGAAGGATCTCAGGTTTGGTATTAGAGGCATTGAGATATCACATCTCATGCTATAGGAAGGTTCTCAGGATTGGAATGGGAAGGAGTTGGATATCACATCTCAAGCTATAGGAAGGGTCTCAGGTTTGGTATAAGCATTGAGATATCACATCTCATGCTATAGGAAGGGTCTCAGGATTGGAATGGGAAGGAGTTGGATATCACATCTCATGTTATAGGAAAGATATCAGGTTTGGTATTAGAAGCATTGAGACATCACATCTCATGTTATAGGAAGGGTCTCAGGATTGGAATGGGAAGAAGTTGGATATCACATCTCATGCTATAGGAAGGGTCTCAGGTTTTGTATAAGCATTGAGATATCACATCTCATGCTATAGGAAGGGTCTCAGGATTGGAATGGGAAGGAGTTGTATATGACATCTCATGCCATAGGAAGGGTCTCAGGTTTGGTATAAGCATTGAGATATCACATCTCATGCTATAGGAAGTGTCTCAGGATTGGAATTGAAAGGAGTTGGATATCCCATCTCATGTTATAGGACGGGTCTCAGGTTTGTTATTAGAATCATTGAGATATCATATTGCATGCTGTAGGAAGGGTCTAAGGATTGGAATGGGAAGGACTTGGATATCACATCTCATGCTATAGGTAGGCTCTCAGGTTTGGAAAGGGAAGGAGTTGGATATCACATTTCATGTTAGGGGAAGGATCTCAGGTTTGGTATTAGAGGCATTGAGATATCACATCTCATGCTATAGGAAGGGTCTCAGGATTGGAATGGGAAGGAGTTGGATATCACATCTCATGCTATAGGAAGGGTCTCAGGTTTGGTATAAGCATTGAGATATCACATCTCATGCTATAGGAAGGGTCTCAGGATTGGAATGGGAAGGAGTTGGATATCACATTTGATGTTATAGGAAGGATCTCAGGTTTGGTATTAGAAGCATTGAGACATCACATCTCATGCTATGGGAAGGGTCTCAGGATTGGAATGGGAAGGAGTTGGATATCACATCTCATGCTATAGGAAGGGTCTCAGGTTTGGTATAAGCATTGAGATATCACATCTCATACTATAGGAAGGGTCTCAGGATTGGAATGGGAAGGAGTTGTATGTGACATCTCATGCCATAGGAAGGGTCTCAGGTTTGGTATAAGCATTGAGATATCACATTTCTGCTATCGGAAGGGTCTCAGGATTGGAATGGGAAGGAATTGGATATCACATCTCATGCTATAGGAAGGGTCTCAGGTTTGGAACGGGAAGGAGTTGGATATCCCATCTCATGTTATAGGAAGGATCTCAGGTTTGGTATTAGAAGCATTGATATATCACATCTCATGCTATAGGAATGGTCACAGGATTGGAATGGGTAGGAGTTGGATATTACATTCTTGCTATACGAAGGGTCTCATGTTTGGAATGGGAAGGAGTTGGATATCACATATGCTATAGGAAGTGTCTCAGGTTTGGAACAGGAATGAGTTGGATATCACATCTCATGTTATAGGAAGGGTCTCAGGTTTGGTATAAGCATTGAGATATCACATCTCTGCTATCGGAAGTGGCTCAGGATTGGAATGGGAAGGAGTTGGATATCCCATCTCATGTTATAGGACGGGTCTCTGGTTTGGTATAAGCATTGAGATATCACATCTCATGCTATAGGAAGGGTCTCAGGATTGGAATGGGAAGGATTTGGATATCACATCTCATGCTATAGGAAGGGTCTCAGGTTTGGTATACGCATGGAGATATCACTTCTCATGCTATAGGAAGGGTCTCAGGATTGGAATGGGAAGGAGTTGGATATTACATCTCATGCTATAGGAAGGGTCTCAGGTTTGGTATAAGCATGGAGATATCACTTCTCATGCTATAGGAAGGGTCTCAGGATTGGAATGGGAAGGAGTTGGATATCACATCTCATGTTATAGGAAGGATCTCAGGTTTCGTATTAGAAGCATTGAGACATCACATCTCATGCTATGGGAAGGGTCTCAGGATTGGAATGGGAAGGAGTTGGATATCACATCTCATGCTATAGGAAGGGTCTCAGGTTTGGTATAAGCATTGAGATATCACATCTCATGCTATAGGAAGGGTCTCAGGATTGGAATGGGAAGGAGTTGTATATGACATCTCAGGCCATAGCAAGGGTCTCAGGTTTGGTATAAGCATTGAGATATCACATCTCTGCTATCGGAAGGGTCTCAGGATTGGAATGGGAAGGAGTTGGATATCCCATCTCATGTTATAGGAAGGGTCTCAGGTTTGGTATTAGAAGCATTGAGATATCACATCTCATGCTATAGGAAGGGTCTCAGGATTGGAATGGGAAGGAGTTGTATATGACATCTCAGGCCATAGCAAGGGTCTCAGGTTTGGTATAAGCATTGAGACATCACATCTCTGCTATCGGAAGGGTCTCAGGATTGGAATGGGAAGGAGTTGGATATCCCATCTCATGTTATAGGAAGAGTCTCAGGTTTGGTATTAGAAGCATTGAGATAACAAATCTCATGATATCGGAAGGGTGTCAGGATTGGAATGGGGAGGAGTTGGAAATCACATCTCATGATAAAGGAAGGGTCTAAGGTTTGGAAGGGGAAGGATTTGGATATCACATCTCATGTTATAGGACGGGTCTCAGGTTTGGTATTAGAAGCATTGAGATATCAAGTCTCATGGTATAGGAATGGTCTCAGAATTGGAATGGGAAGGAGTTGGATATCACATCTCAAGCTATAGGAAGGGTCTCAGGATTGGAATGGGAAGGAGTTTGATATCACATCTCATGCCATAGTATGGGTCTCAGGTTTGGTAGAAGCATTGGGATATCACATCTCATGCTATCGGAAGGTATCAGGATTGGATTTGGAAGGAGTTGGATATCCCATCTCATGCTATAGGAAGGGTCTCAGGTTGGAATGGGAAGGAGTTGGATATCACATCTCATGTTATAGGAAGGGTCTCAGGATTGGAATGGGAAGGAGTTGGATATCCCATCTCATGTTATAGGACGGGTCTCTGGTTTGGTATAAGCATTGAGATATCACATCTCATGCTATAGGAAGGGTCTCAGGATTGGAATGGGAAGGATTTGGATATCACATCTCATGCTATAGGAAGGGTCTCGGGTTTGGTATTAGAAGCATTGAGATATCACATCTCATGCTATAGGAAGGGTCTCAGGATTGGAATGGGAAGGACTTGGATGTCAGATCTCATGCTATAGGGAGGGTCTCAAGTTTGATATTAGAAGCATTGAGATAACAAATCTCATGATATCGGGAGGGTGTCAGGATTGGAATGGGAAGGAGTTGGATATCACATCTCATGATAAAGGAAGGGTCTAAGGTTTGGAAGGGGAAGGATTTGGATATCACATCTCATGTTATAGGACGGGTCTCAGGTTTGGTATTAGAAGCATTGAGATATCAAGTCTCATGGTATAGGAAGGGTCTCAGAATTGGAATGGGAAGGAGTTGGATATCACATCTCAAGCTATAGGAAGGGTCTCAGGATTGGAATGGGAAGGAGTTTGATATCACATCTCATGCCATAGTATGGGTCTCAGGTTTGGTAGAAGCATTGGGATATCACATCTCATGCTATCGGAAGGGTATCAGGATTGGATTTGGAAGGAGTTGGATATCCCATCTCATGCTATAGGAAGGGTCTAAGGTTGGAATGGGAAGGAGTTGGATATCACATCTCATGTTATAGGAAGGGTCTCAGGATTGGAATGGGAAGGACTTGGATATCATATCTCATGCTATAGGAAGGCTCTCAGGTTTGGAAGGGGAAGGAGTTGGATATCACATTTCATGTTAGAGGAAGGATCTCAGGTTTGGTATTAGAGGCATTGAGATATCACATCTCATGCTATAGGAAGGTTCTCAGGATTGGAATGGGAAGGAGTTGGATATCACATCTCAAGCTATAGGAAGGGTCTCAGGTTTGGCATAAGCATTGAGATATCACATCTCATGCTATAGGAAGGGTCTCAGGATTGGAATGGGAAGGAGTTGGATATCACATCTCATGTTATAGGAAAGATATCAGGTTTGGTATTAGAAGCATTGAGACATCACATCTCATGTTATAGGAAGGGTCTCAGGATTGGAATGGGAAGAAGTTGGATATCACATCTCATGCTATAGGAAGGGTCTCAGGTTTTGTATAAGCATTGAGATATCACATCTCATGCTATAGGAAGGGTCTCAGGATTGGAATGGGAAGGAGTTGTATATGACATCTCATGCCATAGGAAGGGTCTCAGGTTTGGTATAAGCATTGAGATATCACATCTCATGCTATAGGAAGTGTCTCAGGTTTGGAATTGAAAGGAGTTGGATATCCCATCTCATGTTATAGGACGGGTCTCAGGTTTGTTATTAGAATCATTGAGATATCATATTGCATGCTGTAGGAAGGGTCTAAGGATTGGAATGGGAAGGACTTGGATATCACATCTCATGCTATAGGTAGGCTCTCAGGTTTGGAAAGGGAAGGAGTTGGATATCACATTTCATGTTAGGGGAAGGATCTCAGGTTTGGTATTAGAGGCATTGAGATATCACATCTCATGCTATAGGAAGGGTCTCAGGATTGGAATGGGAAGGAGTTGGATATCACATCTCATGCTATAGGAAGGGTCTCAGGTTTGGTATAAGCATTGAGATATCACATCTCATGCTATAGGAAGGGTCTCAGGATTGGAATGGGAAGGAGTTGGATATCACATTTGATGTTATAGGAAGGATCTCAGGTTTGGTATTAGAAGCATTGAGACATCACATCTCATGCTATGGGAAGGGTCTCAGGATTGGAATGGGAAGGAGTTGGATATCACATCTCATGCTATAGGAAGGGTCTCAGGTTTGGTATAAGCATTGAGATATCACATCTCATACTATAGGAAGGGTCTCAGGATTGGAATGGGAAGGAGTTGTATGTGACATCTCATGCCATAGGAAGGGTCTCAGGTTTGGTATAAGCATTGAGATATCACATTTCTGCTATCGGAAGGGTCTCAGGATTGGAATGGGAAGGAGTTGGATATCCCATCTCATGTTATAGGAAGAGTCACAGGTTTGGTATTAGAAGGATTGAGATATCACATCTCATGCTATCAGAAGGGTATCAGGATTGGATTTGGAAGGAGTTGAATATCCCATCTCATGCTATAGGAAGGGTCTCAGGTTGGAATGGGAAGGAGTTGGATATCACATCTGATGTTATAGGAAGGGTCTCGGGATTGGAATGGGAAGGACTTGGATATCACATCTCATGCTATAGGAAGGCTCTCAGGTTTGGAAGGGGAAGGAGTTGGATATCACATTTCATGTTAGAGGTAGGATCTCAGGTTTGGTAAAGAGGCATTGAGATATCACATCTCATGCTATAGGAAGGGTCTCAGGATTGGAATGGGAAGGAGTTGGATATCACATCTCATGTTATAGGAAAGATCTCAGGTTTGGTATTAGAAGCATTGAGACATCACATCTCATGTTATAGGAAGGGTCTCAGGATTGGAATGGGAAGGACTTGGATATCACATCTCATGCTATAGGAAGGCTCTCAGATTTGGAAGGGGAAGGAGTTGGATATCACATTTCATGTTAGAGGTAGGATCTCAGGTTTGGTAAAGAGGCATTGAGATAACACATCTCATGCTATCAGAAGGGTCTCAGGATTGGAATGGGAAGGAGTTTGATATCACATCTCATGCTATAGGAAGGGTCTCAGGTTTGGAACTGGAAGGAGTTGGATATCCCATCTCATGTTATAGGACGGGTCTCAGGATTGGTATTAGAAGCATTGAGATATCACATCGCATGCTGTAGGAAGGGTCTCAGGATTGGAATGGGAAGGAGTTGGATATTACATTCTTGCTATAGGAAGGGTCTCATGTTTGGAATGGGAAGGAGTTGGATATCACATATGCTATAGGAAGGGTCTCAGGTTTGGAACGGGAAAGAATTGCTTATCACATCTCATGCTATAGGAAGGGTCTCAGGTTTGGTATAAGCATTGAGATATCACATCTCTGCTATCGGAAGTGTCTCAGGATTGGAATAGGAAGGAGTTGGATATCCCATCTCATGTTATAGGACGGGTCTCAGGTTTGTTATTAGAATCATTGAGATATCATATTGCATGCTGTAGGAAGGGTCTAAGGATTGGAATGGGAAGGACTTGGATATCACATCTCATGCTATAGGTAGGCTCTCAGGTTTGGAAAGGGAAGGAGTTGGATATCACATTTCATTTTAGAGGAAGGATCTCAGGTTTGGTATTAGAGGCATTGAGATATCACATCTAATGCTATAGGAAGGGTCTCAGGATTGGAATGGGAAGGAGTTGGATATCACATCTCATGCTATAGGAAGGGATTCAGGTTTGGTATAAGCATTGAGATATCACATCTCATGCTATAGGAAGGGTCTCAGGATTGGAATGGGAAGGAGTTGGATATCACATCTCATGCTATAGGAAGGGTCTCAGGTTTGGTATAAGCATTGAGATATCACATCTCATGCTATAGGAAGGGTCTCAGGATTGGAATGGGAAGGAGTTGTATATGACATCTCATGCCATAGGAAGGGTCTCAGGTTTGGTATAAGCATTGAGATATCACATCTCTGCTATCGGAAGGGTCTCAGGATTGGAATGGGAAGGAGTTTGATATCACATCTCATGCCATGTATGGGTCTCAGGTTTTGTAGAAGCATTGGGATATCACATCTCATGCTATCGGAAGGGTATCAGGATTGGATTTGGAAGGAGTTGGATATCCCATCTCATGCTATAGGAAGGGTCTCAGGTTGGAATGGGAAGGAGTTGGATATCACATCTGATGTTATAGGAAGGGTCTCAGGTTTGGTATTAGAAGCATTGAGATATCACATCTCATGCTATAGGAAGGGTCTCAGGATTGGAATGGGAAGGAGTTGTATATGACATCTCAGGCCATAGCAAGGGTCTCAGGTTTGGTATAAGCATTGAGACATCACATCTGTGCTATCGGAAGGGTCTCAGGATTGGAATGGGAAGGAGTTGGATATCCCATCTCATGTTATAGGAAGGGTCTCAGGTTTGGTATTAGAAGCATTGAGATATCACATCTCATGCTATAGGAAGGGTCTCAGGATTGGAATGGGAAGGACTTGGATGTCAGATCTCATGCTATAGGGAGGGTCTCAAGTTTGATATTAGAAGCATTGAGATAACAAATCTCATGATATCGGAAGGGTGTCAGGATTGGACTGGGGAGGAGTTGGAAATCACATCTCATGATAAAGGAAGGGTCTAAGGTTTGGAAGGGGAAGGATTTGGATATCACATCTCATGTTATAGGACGGGTCTCAGGTTTGGTATTAGAAGCATTGAGATATCAAGTCTCATGGTATAGGAATGGTCTCAGAATTGGAATGGGAAGGAGTTGGATATCACATCTCAAGCTATAGGAAGGGTCTCAGGATTGGAATGGGAAGGAGTTTGATATCACATCTCATGCCATAGTATGGGTCTCAGGTTTGGTAGAAGCATTGGGATATCACATCTCATGCTATCGGAAGGTATCAGGATTGGATTTGGAAGGAGTTGGATATCCCATCTCATGCTATAGGAAGGGTCTCAGGTTGGAATGGGAAGGAGTTGGATATCACATCTCATGTTATAGGAAGGGTCTCAGGATTGGAATGGGAAGGAGTTGGATATCCCATCTCATGTTATAGGACGGGTCTCTGGTTTGGTATAAGCCTTGAGATATCACATCTCATGCTATAGGAAGGGTCTCAGGATTGGAATGGGAAGGATTTGGATATCACATCTCATGCTATAGGAAGGGTCTCGGGTTTGGTATTAGAAGCATTGAGATATCACATCTCATGCTATAGGAAGGGTCTCAGGATTGGAATGGGAAGGACTTGGATGTCAGATCTCATGCTATAGGGAGGGTCTCAAGTTTGATATTAGAAGCATTGAGATAACAAATCTCATGATATCGGGAGGGTGTCAGGATTGGAATGGGAAGGAGTTGGATATCACATCTCATGATAAAGGAAGGGTCTAAGGTTTGGAAGGGGAAGGACTTGGATATCACATCTCATGTTATAGGACGGGTCTCAGGTTTGGTATTAGAAGCATTGAGATATCAAGTCTCATGGTATAGGAAGGGTCTCAGAATTGGAATGGGAAGGAGTTGGATATCACATCTCAAGCTATAGGAAGGGTCTCAGGATTGGAATGGGAATGAGTTTGATATCACATCTCATGCCATAGTATGGGTCTCAGGTTTGGTAGAAGCATTGGGATATCACATCTCATGCTATCGGAAGGGTATCAGGATTGGATTTGGAAGGAGTTGGATATCCCATCTCATGCTATAGGAAGGGTCTCAGGTTGGAATGGGAAGGAGTTGGATATCACATCTCATGTTATAGGAAGGGTCTCAGGATTGGAATGGGAAGGACTTGGATATCATATCTCATGCTATAGGAAGGCTCTCAGGTTTGGAAGGGGAAGGAGTTGGATATCACATTTCATGTTAGAGGAAGGATCTCAGGTTTGGTATTAGAGGCATTGAGATATCACATCTCATGCTATAGGAAGGTTCTCAGGATTGGAATGGGAAGGAGTTGGATATCACATCTCAAGCTATAGGAAGGGTCTCAGGTTTGGCATAAGCATTGAGATATCACATCTCATGCTATAGGAAGGGTCTCAGGATTGGAATGGGAAGGAGTTGGATATCACATCTCATGTTATAGGAAAGATATCAGGTTTGGTATTAGAAGCATTGAGACATCACATCTCATGTTATAGGAAGGGTCTCAGGATTGGAATGGGAAGAAGTTGGATATCACATCTCATGCTATAGGAAGGGTCTCAGGTTTTGTATACGCATTGAGATATCACATCTCATGCTATAGGAAGGGTCTCAGGATTGGAATGGGAAGGAGTTGTATATGACATCTCATGCCATAGGAAGGGTCTCAGGTTTGGTATAAGCATTGAGATATCACATCTCATGCTATAGGAAGTGTCTCAGGTTTGGAATTGAAAGGAGTTGGATATCCCATCTCATGTTATAGGACGGGTCTCAGGTTTGTTATTAGAATCATTGAGATATCATATTGCATGCTGTAGGAAGGGTCTAAGGATTGGAATGGGAAGGACTTGGATATCACATCTCATGCTATAGGTAGGCTCTCAGGTTTGGAAAGGGAAGGAGTTGGATATCACATTTCATGTTAGGGGAAGGATCTCAGGTTTGGTATTAGAGGCATTGAGATATCACATCTCATGCTATAGGAAGGGTCTCGGGATTGGAATGGGAAGGAGTTGGATATCACATCTCATGCTATAGGAAGGGTCTCAGGTTTGGTATAAGCATTGAGATATCACATCTCATGCTATAGGAAGGGTCTCAGGATTGGAATGGGAAGGAGTTGGATATCACATTTGATGTTATAGGAAGGATCTCAGGTTTGGTATTAGAAGCATTGAGACATCACATCTCATGCTATGGGAAGGGTCTCAGGATTGGAATGGGAAGGAGTTGGATATCACATCTCATGCTATAGGAAGGGTCTCAGGTTTGGTATAAGCATTGAGATATCACATCTCATACTATAGGAAGGGTCTCAGGATTGGAATGGGAAGGAGTTGTATGTGACATCTCATGCCATAGGAAGGGTCTCAGGTTTGGTATAAGCATTGAGATATCACATTTCTGCTATCGGAAGGGTCTCAGGATTGGAATGGGAAGGAGTTGGATATCCCATCTCATGTTATAGGAAGAGTCACAGGTTTGGTATTAGAAGGATTGAGATATCACATCTCATGCTATCAGAAGGGTATCAGGATTGGATTTGGAAGGAGTTGAATATCCCATCTCATGCTATAGGAAGGGTCTCAGGTTGGAATGGGAAGGAGTTGGATATCACATCTGATGTTATAGGAAGGGTCTCAGGATTGGAATGGGAAGGACTTGGATATCACATCTCATGCTATAGGAAGGCTCTCAGGTTTGGAAGGGGAAGGAGTTGGATATCACATTTCATGTTAGAGGTAGGATCTCAGGTTTGGTAAAGATGCATTGAGATATCACATCTCATGCTATAGGAAGGGTCTCAGGATTGGAATGGGAAGGAGTTGGATATCACATCTCATGTTATAGGAAAGATCTCAGGTTTGGTATTAGAAGCATTGAGACATCACATCTCATGTTATAGGAAGGGTCTCAGGATTGGAATGGGAAGGACTTGGATATCACATCTCATGCTATAGGAAGGCTCTCAGGTTTGGAAGTGGAAGGAGTTGGATATCACATTTCATGTTAGAGGTAGGATCTCAGGTTTGGTAAAGAGGCATTGAGATAACACATCTCATGCTATCAGAAGGGTCTCAGGATTGGAATGGGAAGGAGTTTGATATCACATCTCATGCTATAGGAAGGGTCTCAGGTTTGGAACTGGAAGGAGTTGGATATCCCATCTCATGTTATAGGACGGGTCTCAGGTTTGGTATTAGAAGCATTGAGATATCACATCGCATGCTGTAGGAAGGGTCTCAGGATTGGAATGGGAAGGAGTTGGATATTACATTCTTGCTATAGGAAGGGTCTCATGTTTGGAATGGGAAGGAGTTGGATATCACATATGCTATAGGAAGGGTCTCAGGTTTGGAACGGGAAAGAATTGGATATCACATCTCATGCTATAGGAAGGGTCTCAGGTTTGGTATAAGCATTGAGATATCACATCTCTGCTATCGGAAGTGTCTCAGGATTGGAATAGGAAGGAGTTGGATATCCCATCTCATGTTATAGGACGGGTCTCAGGTTTGTTATTAGAATCATTGAGATATCATATTGCATGCTGTAGGAAGGGTCTAAGGATTGGAATGGGAAGGACTCGGATATCACATCTCATGCTATAGGTAGGCTCTCAGGTTTGGAAAGGGAAGGAGTTGGATATCACATTTCATTTTAGAGGAAGGATCTCAGGTTTGGTATTAGAGGCATTGAGATATCACATCTAATGCTATAGGAAGGGTCTCAGGATTGGAATGGGAAGGAGTTGGATATCACATCTCATGCTATAGGAAGGGATTCAGGTTTGGTATAAGCATTGAGATATCACATCTCATGCTATAGGAAGGGTCTCAGGATTGGAATGGGAAGGAGTTGGATATCACATCTCATGCTATAGGAAGGGTCTCAGGTTTGGTATAAGCATTGAGATATCACATCTCATGCTATAGGAAGGGTCTCAGGATTGGAATGGGAAGGAGTTGTATATGACATCTCATGCCATAGGAAGGGTCTCAGGTTTGGTATAAGCATTGAGATATCACATCTCTGCTATCGGAAGGGTCTCAGGATTGGAATGGGAAGGAGTTTGATATCACATCTCATGCCATGTATGGGTCTCAGGTTTTGTAGAAGCATTGGGATATCACATCTCATGCTATCGGAAGGGTATCAGGATTGGATTTGGAAGGAGTTGGATATCCCATCTCATGCTATAGGAAGGGTCTCAGGTTGGAATGGGAAGGAGTTGGATATCACATCTGATGTTATAGGAAGGGTCTCAGGATTGGAATGGGAAGGACTTGGATATCACATCTCATGCTATAGGAAGGCTCTCAGGTTTGGAAGGGGAAGGAGTTGGATATCACATTTCATGTTAGAGGTAGGATATCAGGTTTGGTAAAGAGGCATTGAGATATCACATCTCGTGCTATAGGAAGGGTCTCAGAATTGGAATGGGAAGGAGTTGGATATCACATCTCATGTTATAGGAAAGATCTCAGGTTTGGTATTAGAAGCATTGAGACATCACATCTCATGTTATAGGAAGGGTCTCAGGATTGGAATGGGAAGAAGTTGGATATCACATCTCATGCTATAGGAAAGGTCTCAGGTTTGGTATAAGCATTGAGATATCACATCTCATGCTATAGGAAGGGTCTCAGGATTGGAATGGGAAGGAGTTGTATATGACATCTCATGCCATAGGAAGGGTCCCAGGTTTGGTATAAGCATTGAGATATCACATCTCATGCTATAGGAAGGGTCTCAGGATTGGAATGGGAAGGACTTGGATATCACATCTCATGCTATAGGCAGGGTCTCAGGTTTGGAAAGGGAAGGAGTTGGATATCACATTTCATGTTAGAGGTAGGATCTCAGGTTTGGTATTAGAGGCATTGAGATATCACATCTCATGCTATCAGAAGGGTCTCAGGATTGGAATGGGAAGGAGTTGGATATCACATCTCATGCTAAAGGGAGGGTCTCAGGTTTGGAAGGGGAAGGATTTGGATATCACATCTCATGTTATAGGAAGGATCTCAGGTTTGGTATTAGAAGCATTGAGATATCACATCTCATGCTATCGGAAGTATCTCAGGTTTGGTATTAGAGGCATTGAGATATCACATCTCATGCTATCATAAGGGTCTCAGGATTGGAATGGGAAGGAGTTGGATATCACATCTCATGCTAAAGGGAGGGTCTCAGGTTTGGAAGGGGAAGGATTTGGATATCACATCACATGTTATAAGAAGGATCTCAGGTTTGGTATTAGAAGCATTGAGATAACACATCTCATGCTATCGGAAGGGTCTCAGGATTGGAATGGGAAGGAGCTGGATATCACATCTCATGCTATAGGAAGGGTCTCAGGTTTGGAACGGGAAGGAGTTGGATATCACATCTTATGTTATAAGAAGAGTCTCAGGTTTGGTATAAACATTGAGATATCACATCTCTGAAATCGGAAGTGTCTCAGGATTGGGATGGGAAGGAGTTGGATATCACATCTCATGCTATAGGGAGGTTCTCAGGTTTGATATTAGAAGCATTGAGATATCACATATGCTATTGGAAGGGTCTCAGTATTGGAATTGGAAGGAGTTGGATATCACATCTCATGCTATCGGAAGGGTCTCATGTTTGGAATGGGAAGGAGTTGGATATCACATATGCTATAGGAAGTGTCTCAGGTTTGGAATGGGAATGAGTTGGATATCACATCTCATGTTATAGGAAGGGTCTCAGGTTTGGTATAAGCATTAAGATATCACATCTCTGCTATCGCAAGTGGCTCAGGATTGGAATGGGAAGGAGTTGGATATCCCATCTCATGTTATAGGACGGGTCTCTGGTTTGGTATAAGCATTGAGATATCACATCTCATGCTATAGGAAGGGTCTCAGGATTGGAATGGGAAGGATTTGGATATCACATCTCATGCTATAGGAAGGGTCTCAGGTTTGGTATACGCATGGAGATATCACTTCTCATGCTATAGGAAGGGTCTCAGGATTGTAAAAGGAAGGAGTTGGATATCACATCTCATGTTATAGGAAGGATCTCAGGTTTGGTATTAGAAGCATTGAGATATCACATCTTATGCTATCAGAAGGGTCTCAGGATTGGAATGGGAAGGAGTTGGATATCACATCTCATGCTAAAGGGAGGGTCTCAGGTTTGGAAGGGGAAGGATTTGGATATCACATCTCATGTTATCAGAAGGATCTCAGGTTTGGTATTAGAAGTATTGAGATATCATATCTCATGCTATAGGAGGGGTCTCAGGACTGGAATGGGAAGGAGTTGGATATCACATCTCATGCTAAAGGAAGGGTCTCATGTTTGGTAGAAGCATTGAGATATCACATCTCCTGCTATAGGAAGGGTCTTAGGATTGGAATGGGAAGGACTTAGATATCACATATCATGCTATAGGGAGGGTCTCAGTTTTGATATTAGAAGCATTGAGATATCACATCTTATGCTATCGGAAGTGTCTCAGGATTGGAATGGGAAGGAGCTGGATATCACATCTCATGCTAAAGGAAGGGTCTCAGGTTTGGAACGGGAAGGAGTTGGATATCACATCTCATGTTATAGGAAGGGTCTCAGGTTTGGTATAAGCATTGAGATATCACATCTCTGCTATCGGAAGTGTCTCAGGATTGGAATGGGAAGGAGTTGGATATCCCATCTCATGCTATAGATATGCTCTCAGGTTTGGAAAGGGAAGGAGTTGGATATCACATCTCATGCTATAGGAAATTTCTCAGGATTGGAATGGGAAGTAGTTGGATATCACATCTCATGCTATAGGAAGGGTCTCAGGTTTGGTATAAGCATTGAGATATCACATGTCATGCTATAGGATGGGTCTCAGGATTGGAATGGAAGGAGTTGGATATCACATCTCATGCTATAAGAAGGGTCTCAGGATTGGAATGGGAAGTAGTTGGATATCACATCTCATGCTATAGGAAGGGTCTCAGGTTTGGTATTAGAAGCATTGAGATATCACATCGCATGCTATAGGAAGGGTCTCAGGATTGGAATGGGAAGGAATTGGATATCACATCTCATGCTATAGATAGGCTCTCAGGTTTGGAAAGGGAAGGAGTTGGATATCACATCTCATGCTATAGGAAGGGTCTCAGGATTGGAATGGGAAGTAGTTGGATATCACATCTCATGCTATAGGAAGGGTCTCAGGTTTGGTATAAGCATTGAGATATCACATCTCATGCTATAGGAAGGGTCTCAGGATTGGAATGGGAAGGAGTTGTATATGACATCTCATGCCGTAGGAAGGGTCTCAGGTTGGTATAAGCATTGAGATATCACTTCTCATGCTATAGGAAGTGTCTCAGGATTGGAATGGGAAGGAGTTGGATATCACATCTCATGTTATAGGAAGGATCTCAGGTTTGGTATTAGAAGCATTGAGAAATCACATCTCATGCTATAGGAAGGGTCTCAGGATTGGAATGGGAAGGAGTTGGATATCACATCTCATGCTAAAGGGAGGGTCTCAGGTTTGGAAGGGGAAGGATTTGGATATAACATCTCGTGTTATAGGAATGATCTCAGGTTTGGTATTAGAAGCATTGAGATATCACATCTCATGCTATCGGAAGGATCTCAGGTTTGGTGTTAGAAGCATTGAGATATAAAATCTCATGCTATAGGAAGGGTCTCAGGATTGGAATGGGAAGGAGTTGGATATTACATCTCATGCTATAGGAAGGGTCTCAGGATTGGAATGGGAAGGAGTTGTATATGACATCTCATGCCACAGGAAGGGTCTCAGGTTTGGTATAAGCATTGAGATATCACATCTCTGCTATCGGAAGGGTCTCAGGATTGGAATGGGAAGGAGTTGTATATGACATCTCATGCCACAGGAAGGGTCTCAGGTTTGGTATAAGCATTGAGATATCACATCTCTGCTATAGGAAGGGTCTCAGGATTGGAATGGGAAGGACTTGGATATCACATCTCATGCTATAGGGAGGGTCTCAGGATTGGAATGGGAAGTAGTTGGATATCACATCTCATGCTATAGGAAGGGTCTCAGGTTTGGTATTAGAAGCATTGAGATATCACATCTCATGCTATAGGAAGGGTCTCAGGATTGGAATGGGAAGGAATTGGATATCACATCTCATGCTATAGATAGGCTCTCAGGTTTGGAAAGGGAAGGAGTTGGATATCACATCTCATGCTATAGGAAGGGTCTCAGGATTGGAATGGGAAGTAGTTGGATATCACATCTCATGCTATAGGAAGGGTCTCAGGTTTGGTATAAGCATTGAGATATCACATCTCATGCTATAGGAAGGGTCTCAGGATTGGAATGGGAAGGAGTTGTATATGACATCTCATGCCGTAGGAAGGGTCTCAGGTTTGGTATAAGCATTGAGATATCACTTCTCATGCTATAGGAAGTGTCTCAGGATTGGAATGGGAAGGAGTTGGATATCACATCTCATGTTATAGGAAGGATCTCAGGTTTGGTATTAGAAGCATTGAGATATCACATCTCATGCTATCAGAAGGGTCTCAGGATTGGAATGGGAAGGAGTTGGATATCACATCTCATGCTAAAGGGAGGGTCTCAGGTTTGGAAGGGGAAGGATTTGGATATCACATCTCATGATAAAGGAAGGGTCTAAGGTTTGGAAGGGGAAGGACTTGGATATCACATCTCATGTTATAGGACGGGTCTCAGGTTTGGTATTAGAAGCATTGAGATATCAAGTCTCATGGTATAGGAAGGGTCTCAGAATTGGAATGGGAAGGAGTTGGATATCACATCTCAAGCTATAGGAAGGGTCTCAGGATTGGAATGGGAATGAGTTTGATATCACATCTCATGCCATAGTATGGGTCTCAGGTTTGGTAGAAGCATTGGGATATCACATCTCATGCTATCGGAAGGGTATCAGGATTGGATTTGGAAGGAGTTGGATATCCCATCTCATGCTATAGGAAGGGTCTCAGGTTGGAATGGGAAGGAGTTGGATATCACATCTCATGTTATAGGAAGGGTCTCAGGATTGGAATGGGAAGGACTTGGATATCATATCTCATGCTATAGGAAGGCTCTCAGGTTTGGAAGGGGAAGGAGTTGGATATCACATTTCATGTTAGAGGAAGGATCTCAGGTTTGGTATTAGAGGCATTGAGATATCACATCTCATGCTATAGGAAGGTTCTCAGGATTGGAATGGGAAGGAGTTGGATATCACATCTCAAGCTATAGGAAGGGTCTCAGGTTTGGCATAAGCATTGAGATATCACATCTCATGCTATAGGAAGGGTCTCAGGATTGGAATGGGAAGGAGTTGGATATCACATCTCATGTTATAGGAAAGATATCAGGTTTGGTATTAGAAGCATTGAGACATCACATCTCATGTTATAGGAAGGGTCTCAGGATTGGAATGGGAAGAAGTTGGATATCACATCTCATGCTATAGGAAGGGTCTCAGGTTTTGTATACGCATTGAGATATCACATCTCATGCTATAGGAAGGGTCTCAGGATTGGAATGGGAAGGAGTTGTATATGACATCTCATGCCATAGGAAGGGTCTCAGGTTTGGTATAAGCATTGAGATATCACATCTCATGCTATAGGAAGTGTCTCAGGTTTGGAATTGAAAGGAGTTGGATATCCCATCTCATGTTATAGGACGGGTCTCAGGTTTGTTATTAGAATCATTGAGATATCATATTGCATGCTGTAGGAAGGGTCTAAGGATTGGAATGGGAAGGACTTGGATATCACATCTCATGCTATAGGTAGGCTCTCAGGTTTGGAAAGGGAAGGAGTTGGATATCACATTTCATGTTAGGGGAAGGATCTCAGGTTTGGTATTAGAGGCATTGAGATATCACATCTCATGCTATAGGAAGGGTCTCGGGATTGGAATGGGAAGGAGTTGGATATCACATCTCATGCTATAGGAAGGGTCTCAGGTTTGGTATAAGCATTGAGATATCACATCTCATGCTATAGGAAGGGTCTCAGGATTGGAATGGGAAGGAGTTGGATATCACATTTGATGTTATAGGAAGGATCTCAGGTTTGGTATTAGAAGCATTGAGACATCACATCTCATGCTATGGGAAGGGTCTCAGGATTGGAATGGGAAGGAGTTGGATATCACATCTCATGCTATAGGAAGGGTCTCAGGTTTGGTATAAGCATTGAGATATCACATCTCATACTATAGGAAGGGTCTCAGGATTGGAATGGGAAGGAGTTGTATGTGACATCTCATGCCATAGGAAGGGTCTCAGGTTTGGTATAAGCATTGAGATATCACATTTCTGCTATCGGAAGGGTCTCAGGATTGGAATGGGAAGGAGTTGGATATCCCATCTCATGTTATAGGAAGAGTCACAGGTTTGGTATTAGAAGGATTGAGATATCACATCTCATGCTATCAGAAGGGTATCAGGATTGGATTTGGAAGGAGTTGAATATCCCATCTCATGCTATAGGAAGGGTCTCAGGTTGGAATGGGAAGGAGTTGGATATCACATCTGATGTTATAGGAAGGGTCTCAGGATTGGAATGGGAAGGACTTGGATATCACATCTCATGCTATAGGAAGGCTCTCAGGTTTGGAAGGGGAAGGAGTTGGATATCACATTTCATGTTAGAGGTAGGATCTCAGGTTTGGTAAAGATGCATTGAGATATCACATCTCATGCTATAGGAAGGGTCTCAGGATTGGAATGGGAAGGAGTTGGATATCACATCTCATGTTATAGGAAAGATCTCAGGTTTGGTATTAGAAGCATTGAGACATCACATCTCATGTTATAGGAAGGGTCTCAGGATTGGAATGGGAAGGACTTGGATATCACATCTCATGCTATAGGAAGGCTCTCAGGTTTGGAAGTGGAAGGAGTTGGATATCACATTTCATGTTAGAGGTAGGATCTCAGGTTTGGTAAAGAGGCATTGAGATAACACATCTCATGCTATCAGAAGGGTCTCAGGATTGGAATGGGAAGGAGTTTGATATCACATCTCATGCTATAGGAAGGGTCTCAGGTTTGGAACTGGAAGGAGTTGGATATCCCATCTCATGTTATAGGACGGGTCTCAGGTTTGGTATTAGAAGCATTGAGATATCACATCGCATGCTGTAGGAAGGGTCTCAGGATTGGAATGGGAAGGAGTTGGATATTACATTCTTGCTATAGGAAGGGTCTCATGTTTGGAATGGGAAGGAGTTGGATATCACATATGCTATAGGAAGGGTCTCAGGTTTGGAACGGGAAAGAATTGGATATCACATCTCATGCTATAGGAAGGGTCTCAGGTTTGGTATAAGCATTGAGATATCACATCTCTGCTATCGGAAGTGTCTCAGGATTGGAATAGGAAGGAGTTGGATATCCCATCTCATGTTATAGGACGGGTCTCAGGTTTGTTATTAGAATCATTGAGATATCATATTGCATGCTGTAGGAAGGGTCTAAGGATTGGAATGGGAAGGACTCGGATATCACATCTCATGCTATAGGTAGGCTCTCAGGTTTGGAAAGGGAAGGAGTTGGATATCACATTTCATTTTAGAGGAAGGATCTCAGGTTTGGTATTAGAGGCATTGAGATATCACATCTAATGCTATAGGAAGGGTCTCAGGATTGGAATGGGAAGGAGTTGGATATCACATCTCATGCTATAGGAAGGGATTCAGGTTTGGTATAAGCATTGAGATATCACATCTCATGCTATAGGAAGGGTCTCAGGATTGGAATGGGAAGGAGTTGGATATCACATCTCATGCTATAGGAAGGGTCTCAGGTTTGGTATAAGCATTGAGATATCACATCTCATGCTATAGGAAGGGTCTCAGGATTGGAATGGGAAGGAGTTGTATATGACATCTCATGCCATAGGAAGGGTCTCAGGTTTGGTATAAGCATTGAGATATCACATCTCTGCTATCGGAAGGGTCTCAGGATTGGAATGGGAAGGAGTTTGATATCACATCTCATGCCATGTATGGGTCTCAGGTTTTGTAGAAGCATTGGGATATCACATCTCATGCTATCGGAAGGGTATCAGGATTGGATTTGGAAGGAGTTGGATATCCCATCTCATGCTATAGGAAGGGTCTCAGGTTGGAATGGGAAGGAGTTGGATATCACATCTGATGTTATAGGAAGGGTCTCAGGATTGGAATGGGAAGGACTTGGATATCACATCTCATGCTATAGGAAGGCTCTCAGGTTTGGAAGGGGAAGGAGTTGGATATCACATTTCATGTTAGAGGTAGGATATCAGGTTTGGTAAAGAGGCATTGAGATATCACATCTCGTGCTATAGGAAGGGTCTCAGAATTGGAATGGGAAGGAGTTGGATATCACATCTCATGTTATAGGAAAGATCTCAGGTTTGGTATTAGAAGCATTGAGACATCACATCTCATGTTATAGGAAGGGTCTCAGGATTGGAATGGGAAGAAGTTGGATATCACATCTCATGCTATAGGAAAGGTCTCAGGTTTGGTATAAGCATTGAGATATCACATCTCATGCTATAGGAAGGGTCTCAGGATTGGAATGGGAAGGAGTTGTATATGACATCTCATGCCATAGGAAGGGTCCCAGGTTTGGTATAAGCATTGAGATATCACATCTCATGCTATAGGAAGGGTCTCAGGATTGGAATGGGAAGGACTTGGATATCACATCTCATGCTATAGGCAGGGTCTCAGGTTTGGAAAGGGAAGGAGTTGGATATCACATTTCATGTTAGAGGTAGGATCTCAGGTTTGGTATTAGAGGCATTGAGATATCACATCTCATGCTATCAGAAGGGTCTCAGGATTGGAATGGGAAGGAGTTGGATATCACATCTCATGCTAAAGGGAGGGTCTCAGGTTTGGAAGGGGAAGGATTTGGATATCACATCTCATGTTATAGGAAGGATCTCAGGTTTGGTATTAGAAGCATTGAGATATCACATCTCATGCTATCGGAAGTATCTCAGGTTTGGTATTAGAGGCATTGAGATATCACATCTCATGCTATCATAAGGGTCTCAGGATTGGAATGGGAAGGAGTTGGATATCACATCTCATGCTAAAGGGAGGGTCTCAGGTTTGGAAGGGGAAGGATTTGGATATCACATCACATGTTATAAGAAGGATCTCAGGTTTGGTATTAGAAGCATTGAGATAACACATCTCATGCTATCGGAAGGGTCTCAGGATTGGAATGGGAAGGAGCTGGATATCACATCTCATGCTATAGGAAGGGTCTCAGGTTTGGAACGGGAAGGAGTTGGATATCACATCTTATGTTATAAGAAGAGTCTCAGGTTTGGTATAAACATTGAGATATCACATCTCTGAAATCGGAAGTGTCTCAGGATTGGGATGGGAAGGAGTTGGATATCACATCTCATGCTATAGGGAGGTTCTCAGGTTTGATATTAGAAGCATTGAGATATCACATATGCTATTGGAAGGGTCTCAGTATTGGAATTGGAAGGAGTTGGATATCACATCTCATGCTATCGGAAGGGTCTCATGTTTGGAATGGGAAGGAGTTGGATATCACATATGCTATAGGAAGTGTCTCAGGTTTGGAATGGGAATGAGTTGGATATCACATCTCATGTTATAGGAAGGGTCTCAGGTTTGGTATAAGCATTAAGATATCACATCTCTGCTATCGCAAGTGGCTCAGGATTGGAATGGGAAGGAGTTGGATATCCCATCTCATGTTATAGGACGGGTCTCTGGTTTGGTATAAGCATTGAGATATCACATCTCATGCTATAGGAAGGGTCTCAGGATTGGAATGGGAAGGATTTGGATATCACATCTCATGCTATAGGAAGGGTCTCAGGTTTGGTATACGCATGGAGATATCACTTCTCATGCTATAGGAAGGGTCTCAGGATTGTAAAAGGAAGGAGTTGGATATCACATCTCATGTTATAGGAAGGATCTCAGGTTTGGTATTAGAAGCATTGAGATATCACATCTTATGCTATCAGAAGGGTCTCAGGATTGGAATGGGAAGGAGTTGGATATCACATCTCATGCTAAAGGGAGGGTCTCAGGTTTGGAAGGGGAAGGATTTGGATATCACATCTCATGTTATCAGAAGGATCTCAGGTTTGGTATTAGAAGTATTGAGATATCATATCTCATGCTATAGGAGGGGTCTCAGGACTGGAATGGGAAGGAGTTGGATATCACATCTCATGCTAAAGGAAGGGTCTCATGTTTGGTAGAAGCATTGAGATATCACATCTCCTGCTATAGGAAGGGTCTTAGGATTGGAATGGGAAGGACTTAGATATCACATATCATGCTATAGGGAGGGTCTCAGTTTTGATATTAGAAGCATTGAGATATCACATCTTATGCTATCGGAAGTGTCTCAGGATTGGAATGGGAAGGAGCTGGATATCACATCTCATGCTAAAGGAAGGGTCTCAGGTTTGGAACGGGAAGGAGTTGGATATCACATCTCATGTTATAGGAAGGGTCTCAGGTTTGGTATAAGCATTGAGATATCACATCTCTGCTATCGGAAGTGTCTCAGGATTGGAATGGGAAGGAGTTGGATATCCCATCTCATGCTATAGATATGCTCTCAGGTTTGGAAAGGGAAGGAGTTGGATATCACATCTCATGCTATAGGAAATTTCTCAGGATTGGAATGGGAAGTAGTTGGATATCACATCTCATGCTATAGGAAGGGTCTCAGGTTTGGTATAAGCATTGAGATATCACATGTCATGCTATAGGATGGGTCTCAGGATTGGAATGGAAGGAGTTGGATATCACATCTCATGCTATAAGAAGGGTCTCAGGATTGGAATGGGAAGTAGTTGGATATCACATCTCATGCTATAGGAAGGGTCTCAGGTTTGGTATTAGAAGCATTGAGATATCACATCGCATGCTATAGGAAGGGTCTCAGGATTGGAATGGGAAGGAATTGGATATCACATCTCATGCTATAGATAGGCTCTCAGGTTTGGAAAGGGAAGGAGTTGGATATCACATCTCATGCTATAGGAAGGGTCTCAGGATTGGAATGGGAAGTAGTTGGATATCACATCTCATGCTATAGGAAGGGTCTCAGGTTTGGTATAAGCATTGAGATATCACATCTCATGCTATAGGAAGGGTCTCAGGATTGGAATGGGAAGGAGTTGTATATGACATCTCATGCCGTAGGAAGGGTCTCAGGTTGGTATAAGCATTGAGATATCACTTCTCATGCTATAGGAAGTGTCTCAGGATTGGAATGGGAAGGAGTTGGATATCACATCTCATGTTATAGGAAGGATCTCAGGTTTGGTATTAGAAGCATTGAGAAATCACATCTCATGCTATAGGAAGGGTCTCAGGATTGGAATGGGAAGGAGTTGGATATCACATCTCATGCTAAAGGGAGGGTCTCAGGTTTGGAAGGGGAAGGATTTGGATATAACATCTCGTGTTATAGGAATGATCTCAGGTTTGGTATTAGAAGCATTGAGATATCACATCTCATGCTAACGGAAGGATCTCAGGTTTGGTGTTAGAAGCATTGAGATATAAAATCTCATGCTATAGGAACGGTCTCAGGATTGGAATGGGAAGGAGTTGGATATTACATCTCATGCTATAGGAAGGGTCTCAGGATTGGAATGGGAAGGAGTTGTATATGACATCTCATGCCACAGGAAGGGTCTCAGGTTTGGTATAAGCATTGAGATATCACATCTCTGCTATCGGAAGGGTCTCAGGATTGGAATGGGAAGGAGTTGTATATGACATCTCATGCCACAGGAAGGGTCTCAGGTTTGGTATAAGCATTGAGATATCACATCTCTGCTATAGGAAGGGTCTCAGGATTGGAATGGGAAGGACTTGGATATCACATCTCATGCTATAGGGAGGGTCTCAGGATTGGAATGGGAAGTAGTTGGATATCACATCTCATGCTATAGGAAGGGTCTCAGGTTTGGTATTAGAAGCATTGAGATATCACATCTCATGCTATAGGAAGGGTCTCAGGATTGGAATGGGAAGGAATTGGATATCACATCTCATGCTATAGATAGGCTCTCAGGTTTGGAAAGGGAAGGAGTTGGATATCACATCTCATGCTATAGGAAGGGTCTCAGGATTGGAATGGGAAGTAGTTGGATATCACATCTCATGCTATAGGAAGGGTCTCAGGTTTGGTATAAGCATTGAGATATCACATCTCATGCTATAGGAAGGGTCTCAGGATTGGAATGGGAAGGAGTTGTATATGACATCTCATGCCGTAGGAAGGGTCTCAGGTTTGGTATAAGCATTGAGATATCACTTCTCATGCTATAGGAAGTGTCTCAGGATTGGAATGGGAAGGAGTTGGATATCACATCTCATGTTATAGGAAGGATCTCAGGTTTGGTATTAGAAGCATTGAGATATCACATCTCATGCTATCAGAAGGGTCTCAGGATTGGAATGGGAAGGAGTTGGATATCACATCTCATGCTAAAGGGAGGGTCTCAGGTTTGGAAGGGGAAGGATTTGGATATCACATCTCATGTTATCAGAAGGATCTCAGGTTTGGTATTAGAAGTATTGAGATATCATATCTCATGCTATAGGAGGGGTCTCAGGACTGGAATGGGAAGGAGTTGGATATCACATCTCATGCTAAAGGAAGGGTCTCATGTTTGGTAGAAGCATTGAGATATCACATCTCCTGCTATAGGAAGGGTCTTAGGATTGGAATGGGAAGGACTTAGATATCACATATCATGCTATAGGGAGGGTCTCAGTTTTGATATTAGAAGCATTGAGATATCACATCTTATGCTATCGGAAGTGTCTCAGGATTGGAATGGGAAGGAGCTGGATATCACATCTCATGCTAAAGGAAGGGTCTCAGGTTTGGAACGGGAAGGAGTTGGATATCACATCTCATGTTATAGGAAGGGTCTCAGGTTTGGTATAAGCATTGAGATATCACATCTCTGCTATCGGAAGTGTCTCAGGATTGGAATGGGAAGGAGTTGGATATCCCATCTCATGCTATAGATATGCTCTCAGGTTTGGAAAGGGAAGGAGTTGGATATCACATCTCATGCTATAGGAAATTTCTCAGGATTGGAATGGGAAGTAGTTGGATATCACATCTCATGCTATAGGAAGGGTCTCAGGTTTGGTATAAGCATTGAGATATCACATCTCATGCTATAGGATGGGTCTCAGGATTGGAATGGAAGGAGTTGGATATCACATCTCATGCTATAAGAAGGGTCTCAGGATTGGAATGGGAAGTAGTTGGATATCACATCTCATGCTATAGGAAGGGTCTCAGGTTTGGTATTAGAAGCATTGAGATATCACATCGCATGCTATAGGAAGGGTCTCAGGATTGGAATGGGAAGGAATTGGATATCACATCTCATGCTATAGATAGGCTCTCAGGTTTGGAAAGGGAAGGAGTTGGATATCACATCTCATGCTATAGGAAGGGTCTCAGGATTGGAATGGGAAGTAGTTGGATATCACATCTCATGCTATAGGAAGGGTCTCAGGTTTGGTATAAGCATTGAGATATCACATCTCATGCTATAGGAAGGGTCTCAGGATTGGAATGGGAAGGAGTTGTATATGACATCTCATGCCGTAGGAAGGGTCTCAGGTTTGGTATAAGCATTGAGATATCACTTCTCATGCTATAGGAAGTGTCTCAGGATTGGAATGGGAAGGAGTTGGATATCACATCTCATGTTATAGGAAGGATCTCAGGTTTGGTATTAGAAGCATTGAGAAATCACATCTCATGCTATAGGAAGGGTCTCAGGATTGGAATGGGAAGGAGTTGGATATCACATCTCATGCTAAAGGGAGGGTCTCAGGTTTGGAAGGGGAAGGATTTGGATATAACATCTCGTGTTATAGGAATGATCTCAGGTTTGGTATTAGAAGCATTGAGATATCACATCTCATGCTATCGGAAGGATCTCAGGTTTGGTGTTAGAAGCATTGAGATATAAAATCTCATGCTATAGGAAGGGTCTCAGGATTGGAATGGGAAGGAGTTGGATATTACATCTCATGCTATAGGAAGGGTCTCAGGATTGGAATGGGAAGGAGTTGTATATGACATCTCATGCCACAGGAAGGGTCTCAGGTTTGGTATAAGCATTGAGATATCACATCTCTGCTATCGGAAGGGTCTCAGGATTGGAATGGGAAGGAGTTGGATATCCCATTTTATGTTATAGGAAGTGTCTCAGGTTTGGTATTAGAAGCATTGAGATATCACATCTCATGCTATAGGAAGGGTCTCAGGATTGGAATGGGAAGGACTTGGATATCACATCTCATGCTATAGGGAGGGTCTCAGGATTGGAATGGGAAGTAGTTGGATATCACATCTCATGCTATAGGAAGGGTCTCAGGTTTGGTATTAGAAGCATTGAGATATCACATCTCATGCTATAGGAAGGGTCTCAGGATTGGAATGGGAAGGAATTGGATATCACATCTCATGCTATAGATAGGCTCTCAGGTTTGGAAAGGGAAGGAGTTGGATATCACATCTCATGCTATAGGAAGGGTCTCAGGATTGGAATGGGAAGTAGTTGGATATCACATCTCATGCTATAGGAAGGGTCTCAGGTTTGGTATAAGCATTGAGATATCACATCTCATGCTATAGGAAGGGTCTCAGGATTGGAATGGGAAGGAGTTGTATATGACATCTCATGCCGTAGGAAGGGTCTCAGGTTTGGTATAAGCATTGAGATATCACTTCTCATGCTATAGGTAGTGTCTCAGGATTGGAATGGGAAGGAGTTGGATATCACATCTCATGTTATAGGAAGGATCTCAGGTTTGGTATTAGAAGCATTGAGAAATCACATCTCATGCTATAGGAAGGGTCTCAGGATTGGAATGGGAAGGAGTTGGATATCACATCTCATGCTAAAGGGAGGGTCTCAGGATTGGAATGGGAAGGAGTTGTATATGACATCTCATGCCACAGGAAGGGTCTCAGGTTTGGTATAAGCATTGAGATATCAAATCTCTGCTATCGGAAGGGTCTCAGGATTGGAATGGGAAGGAGTTGGATATCCCATCTTATGTTATAGGAAGTGTCTCAGGTTTGGTATTAGAAGCATTGAGATATCACATCTCATGCTATAGGAAGGGTCTCAGGATTGGAATGGGAAGGACTTGGATATCACATCTCATGCTATAGGGAGGGTCTCACGTTTGGAAAGGGAAGGGGTTGGATATCACATTTCATGTTAGAGGTAGGAATCAGGTTTGGTATTAGAGGCATTGAGATATCACATCTCATGCTATCAGAAGGGTATCAGGATTGGAATGGGAAGGAGTTGGATATCACATCTCATGCTAAAGGGAGGGTCTCAGGTTTGGAAGGGGAAGGATTTGGATATCACATCTCATGTTATAGGAAGGATCTCAGGTTTGGTATCAGAAGCATTGAGATATGACATCTCATGCTATTGGAAGGATCTCAGGTTTGGTATTAGAGGCATTGAGATATCACATCTCATGCTAAAGGGAGGGTCCCAGGTTTGGAAGGGGAAGGATTTGGATATCACATCTCTTATTATAGGAAGGATCACAGGTTTGGTATTAGAAGCATTGAGATATCACATCTCATGCTATCGGAAGGGTCTCAGGATTGGAATGGGAAGGAGTTGGATATCACATCTCATGCTATAGGAAGGGTCTCAGGTTTGGAACGGGAAGGAGTTGGATATCACATCTCATGTTATAGGAAGAGTCTCAGGTTTGGTATAAGCATTGAGATATCACATCTCTGCTATCGGAGGTGTCTCAGGATTGGGATGGGAAGGAATTGGATATCACATCTCATGCTATAGGAAGGGTCTCAGGTTTGGAACGGGAAGGAGTTGGATATCCCATCTCATGTTATAGGACGGGTCTCAGGTTTGATATTAGAAGCATTGAGATATCACATCGCATGCTGTAGGAAGGGTCTCAGGTTTGGAATAGGAAGGATTTGGATATCACATTTCATGTCATAGGAAGGATCTCAGGTTTGGTATTAGAAGCATTGATATATCACATCTCATGCTATAGGAATGGTCTCAGGATTGGAATGGGTAGGAGTTGGATATTACATTCTTGCTGTAGGAAGGGTCTCATGTTTGGAATGGGAAGGAGTTGGATATCACATATGCTATAGGAAGTGTCTCAGGTTTGGAACGGGAATGAGTTGGATATCACATCTCATGTTATAGGAAGGGTCTCAGGTTTGGTATAAGCATTGAGATATCACATCTCTGCTATCGGAAGTGGCTCAGGATTGGAATGGGAAGGAGTTGGATATCCCATCTCATGTTATAGGACGGGTCTCTGGTTTGGTATAAGCATTGAGATATCACATCTCATGCTATAGGAAGGGTCTCAGGATTGGAATGGGAAGGATTTGGATATCACATCTCATGCTATAGGAAGGGTCTCAGGTTTGGTATACGCATGGAGATATCACTTCTCATGCTATAGGAAGGGTCTCAGGATTGGAATGGGAAGGAATTGGATATCACATCTCATGCTATAGATAGGCTCTCAGGTTTGGAAAGGGAAGGAGTTGGATATCACATCTCATGCTATAGGAAGGGTCTCAGGATTGGAATGGGAAGTAGTTGGATATCACATCTCATGCTATAGGAAGGGTCTCAGGTTTGGTATAAGCATTGAGATATCACATCTCATGCTATAGGAAGGGTCTCAGGATTGGAATGGGAAGGAGTTGTATATGACATCTCATGCCGTAGGAAGGGTCTCAGGTTTGGTATAAGCATTGAGATATCACTTCTCATGCTATAGGAAGTGTCTCAGGATTGGAATGGGAAGGAGTTGGATATCACATCTCATGTTATAGGAAGGATCTCAGGTTTGGTATTAGAAGCATTGAGAAATCACATCTCATGCTATAGGAAGGGTCTCAGGATTGGAATGGGAAGGAGTTGGATATCACATCTCATGCTAAAGGGAGGGTCTCAGGATTGGAATGGGAAGGAGTTGTATATGACATCTCATGCCACAGGAAGGGTCTCAGGTTTGGTATAAGCATTGAGATATCAAATCTCTGCTATCGGAAGGGTCTCAGGATTGGAATGGGAAGGAGTTGGATATCCCATCTTATGTTATAGGAAGTGTCTCAGGTTTGGTATTAGAAGCATTGAGATATCACATCTCATGCTATAGGAAGGGTCTCAGGATTGGAATGGGAAGGACTTGGATATCACATCTCATGCTATAGGGAGGGTCTCACGTTTGGAAAGGGAAGGGGTTGGATATCACATTTCATGTTAGAGGTAGGAATCAGGTTTGGTATTAGAGGCATTGAGATATCACATCTCATGCTATCAGAAGGGTATCAGGATTGGAATGGGAAGGAGTTGGATATCACATCTCATGCTAAAGGGAGGGTCTCAGGTTTGGAAGGGGAAGGATTTGGATATCACATCTCATGTTATAGGAAGGATCTCAGGTTTGGTATCAGAAGCATTGAGATATGACATCTCATGCTATTGGAAGGATCTCAGGTTTGGTATTAGAGGCATTGAGATATCACATCTCATGCTAAAGGGAGGGTCCCAGGTTTGGAAGGGGAAGGATTTGGATATCACATCTCTTATTATAGGAAGGATCACAGGTTTGGTATTAGAAGCATTGAGATATCACATCTCATGCTATCGGAAGGGTCTCAGGATTGGAATGGGAAGGAGTTGGATATCACATCTCATGCTATAGGAAGGGTCTCAGGTTTGGAACGGGAAGGAGTTGGATATCACATCTCATGTTATAGGAAGAGTCTCAGGTTTGGTATAAGCATTGAGATATCACATCTCTGCTATCGGAGGTGTCTCAGGATTGGGATGGGAAGGAATTGGATATCACATCTCATGCTATAGGAAGGGTCTCAGGTTTGGAACGGGAAGGAGTTGGATATCCCATCTCATGTTATAGGACGGGTCTCAGGTTTGATATTAGAAGCATTGAGATATCACATCGCATGCTGTAGGAAGGGTCTCACGTTTGGAATAGGAAGGATTTGGATATCACATTTCATGTCATAGGAAGGATCTCAGGTTTGGTATTAGAAGCATTGATATATCACATCTCATGCTATAGGAATGGTCTCAGGATTGGAATGGGTAGGAGTTGGATATTACATTCTTGCTGTAGGAAGGGTCTCATGTTTGGAATGGGAAGGAGTTGGATATCACATATGCTATAGGAAGTGTCTCAGGTTTGGAACGGGAATGAGTTGGATATCACATCTCATGTTATAGGAAGGGTCTCAGGTTTGGTATAAGCATTGAGATATCACATCTCTGCTATCGGAAGTGGCTCAGGATTGGAATGGGAAGGAGTTGGATATCCAATCTCATGTTTTAGGACGGGTCTCTGGTTTGGTATAAGCATTGAGATATCACATCTCATGCTATAGGAAGGGTCTCAGGATTGGAATGGGAAGGATTTGGATATCACATCTCATGCTATAGGAAGGGTCTCAGGTTTGGTATACACATGGAGATATCACTTCTCATGCTATAGGAAGGGTCTCAGGATTGGAATGGGAAGGAGTTGGATATTACATCTCATGCTATAGGAAGGGTCTCATGTTTGGTATAAGCATGGAGATATCACTTCTCATGCTATAGGAAGGGTCTCAGGATTGGAATGGGAAGGAGTTGGATATCACATCTCATGTTATAGGAAGGATCTCAGGTTTGGTATTAGAAGCATTGAGACATCACATCTCATGCTATGGGAAGGGTCTCAGGATTGGAATGGGAAGGAGTTGGATATCACATCTCATGCTATAGGAAGGGTCTCAGGTTTGGTATAAGCATTGAGATATCACATCTCATGCTATAGGAAGGGTCTCAGGATTGGAATGGGAAGGAGTTGTATATGACATCTCAGGCCATAGCAAGGGTCTCAGGTTTGGTATAAGCATTGAGATATCACATCTCTGCTATCGGAAGGGTCTCAGGATTGGAATGGGAAGGAGTTGGATATCCCATCTCATGTTATAGGAAGGGTCTCAGGTTTGGTATTAGAAGCATTGAGATATCACATCTCATGCTATAGGAAGGGTCTCAGGATTGGAATGGGAAGGAGTTGTATATGACATCTCAGGCCATAGCAAGGGTCTCAGGTTTGGTATAAGCATTGAGATATCACATCTCTGCTATCGGAAGGGTCTCAGGATTGGAATGGGAAGGAGTTGGATATCCCATCTCATGTTATAGGAAGGGTCTCAGGTTTGGTATTAGAAGCATTGAGATATCACATCTCATGCTATAGGAAGGGTCTCAGGATTGGAATGGGAAGGACTTGGATGTCAGATCTCATGCTATAGGGAGGGTCTCAAGTTTGATATTAGAAGCATTGAGATAACAAATCTCATGATATCGGAAGGGTGTCAGGATTGGAATGGGGAGGAGTTGGAAATCACATCTCATGATAAAGGAAGGGTCTAAGGTTTGGAAGGGGAAGGATTTGGATATCACATCTCATGTTATAGGACGGGTCTCAGGTTTGGTATTAGAAGCATTGAGATATCAAGTCTCATGGTATAGGAATGGTCTCAGAATTGGAATGGGAAGGAGTTGGATATCACATCTCAAGCTATAGGAAGGGTCTCAGGATTGGAATGGGAAGGAGTTTGATATCACATCTCATGCCATAGTATGGGTCTCAGGTTTGGTAGAAGCATTGGGATATCACATCTCATGCTATCGGAAGGTATCAGGATTGGATTTGGAAGGAGTTGGATATCCCATCTCATGCTATAGGAAGGGTCTCAGGTTGGAATGGGAAGGAGTTGGATATCACATCTCATGTTATAGGAAGGGTCTCAGGATTGGAATGGGAAGGAGTTGGATATCCCATCTCATGTTATAGGACGGGTCTCTGGTTTGGTATAAGCATTGAGATATCACATCTCATGCTATAGGAAGGGTATCAGGATTGGAATGGGAAGGATTTGGATATCACATCTCATGCTATAGGAAGGGTCTCGGGTTTGGTATTAGAAGCATTGAGATATCACATCTCATGCTATAGGAAGGGTCTCAGGATTGGAATGGGAAGGACTTGGATGTCAGATCTCATGCTATAGGGAGGGTCTCAAGTTTGATATTGGAAGCATTGAGATAACAAATCTCATGATATCGGGAGGGTGTCAGGATTGGAATGGGAAGGAGTTGGATATCACATCTCATGATAAAGGAAGGGTCTAAGGTTTGGAAGGGGAAGGATTTGGATATCACATCTCATGTTATAGGACGGGTCTCAGGTTTGGTATTAGAAGCATTGAGATATCAAGTCTCATGGTATAGGAAGGGTCTCAGAATTGGAATGGGAAGGAGTTGGATATCACATCTCAAGCTATAGGAAGGGTCTCAGGATTGGAATGGGAAGGAGTTTGATATCACATCTCATGCCATAGTATGGGTCTCAGGTTTGGTAGAAGCATTGGGATATCACATCCCATGCTATCGGAAGTGTATCAGGATTGGATTTGGAAGGAGTTGGATATCCCATCTCATGCTATAGGAAGGGTCTCAGGTTGGAATGGGAAGGAGTTGGATATCACATCTCATGTTATAGGAAGGGTCTCAGGATTGGAATGGGAAGGACTTGGATATCATATCTCATGCTATAGGAAGGCTCTCAGGTTTGGAAGGGGAAGGAGTTGGATATCACATTTCATGTTAGAGGAAGGATCTCAGGTTTGGTATTAGAGGCATTGAGATATCACATCTCATGCTATAGAAAGGTTCTCAGGATTGGAATGGGAAGGAGTTGGATATCACATCTCAAGCTATAGGAAGGGTCTCAGGTTTGGTATAAGCATTGAGATATCACATCTCATGCTATAGGAAGGGTCTCAGGATTGGAATGGGAAGGAGTTGGATATCACATCTCATGTTATAGGAAAGATATCAGGTTTGGTATTAGAAGCATTGAGACATCACATCTCATGTTATAGGAAGGGTCTCAGGATTGGAATGGGAAGAAGTTGGATATCACATCTCATGCTATAGGAAGGGTCTCAGGTTTTGTATAAGCATTGAGATATCACATCTCATGCTATAGGAAGGGTCTTAGGATTGGAATGGGAAGGAGTTGTATATGACATCTCATGCCATAGGAAGGGTCTCAGGTTTGGTATAAGCATTGAGATATCACATCTCATGCTATAGGAAGTGTCTCAGGATTGGAATTGAAAGGAGTTGGATATCCCATCTCATGTTATAGGACGGGTCTCAGGTTTGTTATTAGAATCATTGAGATATCATATTGCATGCTGTAGGAAGGGTCTAAGGATTGGAATGGGAAGGACTTGGATATCACATCTCATGCTATAGGTAGGCTCTCAGGTTTGGAAAGGGAAGGAGTTGGATATCACATTTCATGTTAGGGGAAGGATCTCAGGTTTGGTATTAGAGGCATTGAGATATCACATCTCATGCTATAGGAAGGGTCTCAGGATTGGAATGGGAAGGAGTTGGATATCACATCTCATGCTATAGGAAGGGTCTCAGGTTTGGTATAAGCATTGAGATATCACATCTCATGCTATAGGAAGGGTCTCAGGATTGGAATGGGAAGGAGTTGGATATCACATTTGATGTTATAGGAAGGATCTCAGGTTTGGTATTAGAAGCATTGAGACATCACATCTCATGCTATGGGAAGGGTCTCAGGATTGGAATGGGAAGGAGTTGGATATCACATCTCATGCTATAGGAAGGGTCTCAGGTTTGGTATAAGCATTGAGATATCACATCTCATACTATAGGAAGGGTCTCAGGATTGGAATGGGAAGGAGTTGTATGTGACATCTCATGCCATAGGAAGGGTCTCAGGTTTGGTATAAGCATTGAGATATCACATTTCTGCTATCGGAAGGGTCTCAGGATTGGAATGGGAAGGAGTTGGATATCCCATCTCATGTTATAGGAAGAGTCACAGGTTTGGTATTAGAAGGATTGAGATATCACATCTCATGCTATCGGAAGGGTATCAGGATTGGATTTGGAAGGAGTTGAATATCCCATCTCATGCTATAGGAAGGGTCTCAGGTTGGAATGGGAAGGAGTTGGATATCACATCTGATGTTATAGGAAGGGTCTCAGGATTGGAATGGGAAGGACTTGGATATCACATCTCATGCTATAGGAAGGCTCTCAGGTTTGGAAGGGGAAGGAGTTGGATATCACATTTCATGTTAGAGGTAGGATCTCAGGTTTGGTAAAGAGGCATTGAGATATCACATCTCATGCTATAGGAAGGGTCTCAGGATTGGAATGGGAAGGAGTTGGATATCACATCTCATGTTATAGGAAAGATCTCAGGTTTGGTATTAGAAGCATTGAGACATCACATCTCATGTTATAGGAAGGGTCTCAGGATTGGAATGGGAAGGACTTGGATATCACATCTCATGCTATAGGAAGGCTCTCAGGTTTGGAAGGGGAAGGAGTTGGATATCACATTTCATGTTAGAGGTAGGATCTCAGGTTTGGTAAAGAGGCATTGAGATAACACATCTCATGCTATCGGAAGGGTCTCAGGATTGGAATGGGAAGGAGTTTGATATCACATCTCATGCTATAGGAAGGGTCTCAGGTTTGGAACTGGAAGGAGTTGGATATCCCATCTCATGTTATAGGACGGGTCTCAGGTTTGGTATTAGAAGCATTGAGATATCACATCGCATGCTGTAGGAAGGGTCTCAGGATTGGAATGGGAAGGAGTTGGATATTACATTCTTGCTATAGGAAGGGTCTCATGTTTGGAATGGGAAGGAGTTGGATATCACATATGCTATAGGAAGGGTCTCAGGTTTGGAACGGGAAAGAATTGGATATCACATCTCATGCTATAGGAAGGGTCTCAGGTTTGGTATAAGCATTGAGATATCACATCTCTGCTATCGGAAGTGTCTCAGGATTGGAATAGGAAGGAGTTGGATATCCCATCTCATGTTATAGGACGGGTCTCAGGTTTGTTATTAGAATCATTGAGATATCATATTGCATGCTGTAGGAAGGGTCTAAGGATTGGAATGGGAAGGAGTTGGATATCACATCTCATGCTATAGGAAGGGTCTCAGGTTTGGTAGAAGCATTGGGATATCACATCTCATGCTATCGGAAGGGTATCAGGATTGGATTTGGAAAGAGTTGGATATCCCATCTCATGCTATAGGAAGGGTCTCAGGTTGGAATGGGAAGGAGTTGGATATCACATCTCATGTTATAGGAAGGGTCTCAGGATTGGAATGGGAAGGAGTTGGATATCCCATCTCATGTTATAGGACGGGTCTCTGGTTTGGTATAAGCATTGAGATATCACATCTCATGCTATAGGAAGGGTCTCAGGATTGGAATGGGAAGGAGTTGGATATCACATCTCATGCTATAGGAAGGGTCTCAGGTTTGGAATACGCATGGAGATATCACTTCTCATGCTATAGGAAGGGTCTCAGGATTGGAATGGGAAGGGGTTGGATATCACATCTCATGCTATAGGAAGGGTCTCGGGTTTGGTATAAGCATGGAGATATCACTTCTCATGCTATAGGAAGGGTCTCAGGATTGGAATGGGAAGGAGTTGGATATCACATCTCATGTTATAGGAAGGATCTCAGGTTTGGTATTAGAAGCATTGAGACATCACATCTCATGCTATGGGAAGGGTCTCAGGATTAGAATGGGAAGGACTTGGATATCCCATCTCATGTTATAGGAAGGGTCTCAGGTTTGGTATTAGAAGCATTGAGATATCACATCTCATGCTATAGGAAGGGTCTCAGGATGGGAATGGGAAGGACTTGGATGTCAGATCTCATGCTATAGGGAGGGTCTCAAGTTTGATATTAGAAGCATTGAGATAACAAATCTCATGCTATAGGAAGGTTCTCAGGATTGGAATGGGAAGGAGTTGGATATCACATCTCATGTTATAGGAAGGATCTCAGGTTTGGTATTAGAAGCATTGAGACATCACATCTCATGCTATGGGAAGGGTCTCAGGATTAGAATGGGAAGGACTTGGATATCCCATCTCATGTTATAGGAAGGGTCTCAGGTTTGGTATTAGAAGCATTGAGATATCACATCTCATGCTATAGGAAGGGTCTCAGGATTGGAATGGGAAGGACTTGGATGTCAGATCTCATGCTATAGGGAGGGTCTCAAGTTTGATATTAGAAGCATTGAGATAACAAATCTCATGATATCAGGAGGGTGTCAGGATTGGAATGGGAAGGAGTTGGATATCACATCTCATGATAAAGGAAGGGTCTAAGGTTTGGAAGGGGAAGGATTTGGATATCACATCTCATGTTAAAGGACGGGTCTCAGGTTTGGTATTAGAAGCATTGAGATATCAAGTTTCATGGTATAGGAAGGGTCTCAGAATTGGAATGGGAAGGAGTTGGATATCACATCTCAAGCTATAGGAAGGGTCTCAGGATTGGAATGGGAAGGAGTTTGATATCACATCTCATGCCATAGTATGGGTCTCAGGTTTGGTAGAAGCATTGGGATATCACATCTCATGCTATCGGAAGGGTATCAGGATTGGATTTGGAAGGAGTTGGATATCCCATCTCATGCTATAGGAAGGGTCTCAGGTTGGAATGGGAAGGAGTTGGATATCACATCTCATGTTATAGGAAGGGTCTCAGGATTGGAATGGGAAGGACTTGGATATCATATCTCATGCTATAGGAAGGCTCTCAGGTTTGGAAGGGGAAGGAGTTGGATATCACATTTCATGTTAGAGGAAGGATCTCAGGTTTGGTATTAGAGGCATTGGGATATCACATCTCATGCTATAGGAAGGTTCTCAGGATTGGAATGGGAAGGAGTTGGATATCACATCTCAAGCTATAGGAAGGGTCTCAGGTTTGGTATAAGCATTGAGATATCACATCACATGCTATAGGAAGGGTCTCAGGATTGGAATGGGAAGGAGTTGGATATCACATCTCATGTTATAGGAAAGATATCAGGTTTGGTATTAGAAGCATTGAGACATCACATCTCATGTTATAGGAAGGGTCTCAGGATTGGAATGGGAAGAAGTTGGATATCACATCTCATGCTATAGGAAGGGTCTCAGGTTTGGTATAAGCATTGAGATATCACATCTCATGCTATAGGAAGGGTCTCAGGATTGGAATGGGAAGGAGTTGGATATCCCATCTCATGTTATAGGACGGGTCTCAGGTTTGGTATAAGCATGGAGATATCACTTCTCATGCTATAGGAAGGGTCTCAGGATTGGAATGGGAAGGAGTTGTATATGACATCTCATGCCACAGGAAGGGTCTCAGGTTTGGTATAAGCATTGAGATATCACATCTCTGCTATCGGAAGGGTCTCAGGATTGGAATGGGAAGGAGTTGGATATCCCATCTTATGTTATAGGAAGTGTCTCAGGTTTGGTATTAGAAGCATTGAGATATCACATCTCATGCTATAGGAAGGGTCTCAGGATTGGAATGGGAAGGACTTGGATATCACATCTCATGCTATAGGGAGGGTCTCACGTTTGGAAAGGGAAGGGGTTGGATATCACATTTCATGTTAGAGGTAGGAATCAGGTTTGGTATTAGAGGCATTGAGATATCACATCTCATGCTATCAGAAGGGTATCAGGATTGGAATGGGAAGGAGTTGGATATCACATCTCATGCTAAAGGGAGGGTCTCAGGTTTGGAAGGGGAAGGATTTGGATATCACATCTCATGTTATAGGAAGGATCTCAGGTTTGGTATCAGAAGCATTGAGATATGACATCTCATGCTATTGGAAGGATCTCAGGTTTGGTATTAGAGGCATTGAGATATCACATCTCATGCTAAAGGGAGGGTCCCAGGTTTGGAAGGGGAAGGATTTGGATATCACATCTCTTATTATAGGAAGGATCACAGGTTTGGTATTAGAAGCATTGAGATATCACATCTCATGCTATCGGAAGGGTCTCAGGATTGGAATGGGAAGGAGTTGGCTATCACATCTCATGCTATAGGAAGGGTCTCAGGTTTGGAACGGGAAGGAGTTGGATATCACATCTCATGTTATAGGAAGAGTCTCAGGTTTGGTATAAGCATTGAGATATCACATCTCTGCTATCGGAGGTGTCTCAGGATTGGGATGGGAAGGAATTGGATATCACATCTCATGCTATAGGAAGGGTCTCAGGTTTGGAACGGGAAGGATTGGATATCCCATTCATGTTATAGGACGGGTCTCAGGTTTGATATTAGAAGCATTGAGATATCACATCGCATGCTGTAGGAAGGGTCTCAGGTTTGGAATGGGAAGCATTTGGATATCACATTTCATGTCATAGGAAGGATCTCAGGTTTGGTATTAGAAGCATTGATATATCACATCTCATGCTATAGGAATGGTCTCAGGATTGGAATGGGTAGGAGTTGGATATTACATTCTTGCTGTAGGAAGGGTCTCATGTTTGGAATGGGAAGGAGTTGGATATCACATATGCTATAGGAAGTGTCTCAGGTTTGGAACGGGAATGAGTTGGATATCACATCTCATGTTATAGGAAGGGTCTCAGGTTTGGTATAAGCATTGAGATATCACATCTCTGCTATCGGAAGTGGCTCAGGATTGGAATGGGAAGGAGTTGGATATCCCATCTCATGTTATAGGACGGGTCTTTGGTTTGGTATAAGCATTGAGATATCACATCTCATGCTATAGGAAGGGTCTCAGGATTGGAATGGGAAGGATTTGGATATCACATCTCATGCTATAGGAAGGGTCTCAGGTTTGGTATACGCATGGAGATATCACTTCTCATGCTATAGGAAGGGTCTCAGGATTGGAATGGGAAGGAGTTGGATATTACATCTCATGCTATAGGAAGGGTCTCAGGTTTGGTATAAGCATGGAGATATCACTTCTCATGCTATAGGAAGGGTCTCAGGATTGGAATGGGAAGGAGTTGGATATCACATCTCATGTTATAGGAAGGATCTCAGGTTTGGTATTAGAAGCATTGAGACATCACATCTCATGCTATGGGAAGGGTCTCAGGATTGGAATGGGAAGGAGTTGTATATGACATCTCAGGCCATAGCAAGGGTCTCAGGTTTGGTATAAGCATTGAGATATCACATCTCTGCTATCAGAAGGGTCTCAGGATTGGAATGGGAAGGAGTTGGATATCCCATCTCATGTTATAGGAAGGGTCTCAGGTTTGGTATTAGAAGCATTGAGATATCACATCTCATGCTATAGGAAGGGTCTCAGGATTGGAATGGGAAGGACTTGGATGTCAGATCTCATGCTATAGGAAGGGTCTCAAGTTTGATATTAGAAGCATTGAGATAACAAATCTCATGATATCGGAAGGGTGTCAGGATTGGAATGGGAAGGAGTTGGAAATCACATCTCATGATAAAGGAAGGGTCTAAGGTTTGGAAGGGGAAGGATTTGGATATCACATCTCATGTTATAGGACGGGTCTCAGGTTTGGTATTAGAAGCATTGAGATATCAAGTCTCATGGTATAGGAAGGGTCTCAGAATTGGAATGGGAAGGAGTTGGATATCACATCTCAAGCTATAGGAAGGGTCTCAGGATTGGAATGGGAAGGAGTTTGATATCACATCTCATGCCATAGTATGGGTCTCAGGTTTGGTAGAAGCATTGGGATATCACATCTCATGCTATCGGAAGGGTATCAGGATTGGATTTGGAAGGAGTTGGATATCCCATCTCATGCTATAGGAAGGGTCTCAGGTTGGAATGGGAAGGAGTTGGATATCACATCTCATGTTATAGGAAGGGTCTCAGGATTGGAATGGGAAGGAGTTGGATATCCCATCTCATGTTATAGGACGGGTCTCTGGTTTGGTATAAGCATTGAGATATCACATCTCATGCTATAGGAAGGGTCTCAGGATTGGAATGGGAAGGAGTTGGATATCACATCTCATGCTATAGGAAGGGTCTCAGGTTTGGTATACGCATGGAGATATCACTTCTCATGCTATAGGAAGGGTCTCAGGATTGGAATGGGAAGGGGTTGGATATCACATCTCATGCTATAGGAAGGGTCTCGGGGTTGGTATAAGCATGGAGATATCACTTCTCATGCTATAGGAAGGGTCTCAGGATTGGAATGGGAAGGAGTTGGATATCACATCTCATGTTATAGGAAGGATCTCAGGTTTGGTATTAGAAGCATTGAGACATCACATCTCATGCTATGGGAAGGGTCTCAGGATTAGAATGGGAAGGACTTGGATATCCCATCTCATGTTATAGGAAGGGTCTCAGGTTTGGTATTAGAAGCATTGAGATATCACATCTCATGCTATAGGAAGGGTCTCAGGATTGGAATGGGAAGAACTTGGATGTCAGATCTCATGCTATAGGGAGGGTCTCAAGTTTGATATTAGAAGCATTGAGATAACAAATCTCATGCTATAGGAAGGGTCTCAGGATTGGAATGGGAAGGAGTTGGATATCACATCTCATGTTATAGGAAGGATCTCAGGTTTGGTATTAGAAGCATTGAGACATCACATCTCATGCTATGGGAAGGGTCTCAGGATTAGAATGGGAAGGACTTGGATATCCCATCTCATGTTATTGGAAGGGTCTCAGGTTTGGTATTAGAAGCATTGAGATATCACATCTCATGCTATAGGAAGGGTCTCAGGATTGGAATGGGAAGGACTTGGATGTCAGATCTCATGCTATAGGGAGGGTCTCAAGTTTGATATTAGAAGCATTGAGATAACAAATCTCATGATATCGGGAGGGTGTCAGGATTGGAATGGGAAGGAGTTGGATATCACATCTCATGATAAAGGAAGGGTCTAAGGTTTGGAAGGGGAAGGATTTGGATATCACATCTCATGTTATAGGACGGGTCTCAGGTTTGGTATTAGAAGCATTGAGATATCAAGTCTCATGGTATAGGAAGGGTCTCAGAATTGGAATGGGAAGGAGTTGGATATCACATCTCAAGCTATAGGAAGGGTCTCAGGATTGGAATGGGAAGGAGTTTGATATCACATCTCATGCCATAGTATGGGTCTCAGGTTTGGTAGAAGCATTGGGATATCACATCTCATGCTATCGGAAGGGTATCAGGATTGGATTTGGAAGGAGTTGGATATCCCATCTCATGCTATAGGAAGGGTCTCAGGTTGGAATGGGAAGGAGTTGGATATCACATCTCATGTTATAGGAAGGGTCTCAGGATTGGAATGGGAAGGACTTGGATATCATATCTCATGCTATAGGAAGGCTCTCAGGTTTGGAAGGGGAAGGAGTTGGATATCACATTTCATGTTAGAGGAAGGATCTCAGGTTTGGTATTAGAGGCATTGAGATATCACATCTCATGCTATAGGAAGGTTCTCAGGATTGGAATGGGAAGGAGTTGGATATCACATCTCAAGCTATAGGAAGGATCTCAGGTTTGGTATAAGCATTGAGATATCACATCTCATGCTATAGGAAGGGTCTCAGGATTGGAATGGGAAGGAGTTGGATATCACATCTCATGTTATAGGAAAGATATCAGGTTTGGTATTAGAAGCAGTGAGACATCACATCTCATGTTATAGGAAGGGTCTCAGGATTGGAATGGGAAGAAGTTGGATATCACATCTCATGCTATAGGAAGGGTCTCAGGTTTGGTATAAGCATTGAGATATCACATCTCATGCTATAGGAAGGGTCTCAGGATTGGAATGGAAGGAGTTGTATATGACATCTCATGCCATAGGAAGGGTCTCAGGTTTGGTATAAGCATTGAGATATCACATCTCATGCTATAGGAAGTGTCTCAGGATTGGAATTGAAAGGAGTTGGATATCCCATCTCATGTTATAGGACGGGTCTCAGGTTTGGTATAAGCATGGAGATATCACTTCTCATGCTATAGGAAGGGTCTCAGGATTGGAATGGGAAGGAGTTGGATATCACATCTCATGCTATAGGAAGGGTCTCAGGTTTGGTATACGCATGGAGATATCACTTCTCATGCTATAGGAAGGGTCTCAGGATTGGAATGGGAAGGAGTTGGATATTACATCTCATGCTATAGGAAGGGTCTCAGGTTTGGTATTAGAAGCATTGAGATATCACATCTCATGCTATAGGAAGGGTCTCAGGATTGGAATGGGAAGGACTTGGATGTCAGATCTCATGCTATAGGGAGGGTCTCAGGTTTGGTATAAGCATTGAGATATCACATCTCTGCTATCGGAAGGGTCTCAGGATTGGAATGGGAATGAGTTGGATATCCCATCTCGTTATAGGAAGGGTCTCAGGTTTGGTATTAGAAGCATTGAGATATCACATCTCATGCTATAGGAAGGGTCTCAGGATTGGAATGGGAAGGACTTGGATGTCAGATCTCATGCTATAGGGAGGGTCTCAAGTTTGATATTAGAAGCATTGAGATAACAAATCTCATGATATCGGAAGGGTGTCAGGATTGGAATGGGAAGGAGTTGGAAATCACATCTCATGATAAAGGAAGGGTCTAAGGTTTGGAAGGGGAAGGATTTGGATATCACATCTCATGTTATAGGACGGGTCTCAGGTTTGGTATTAGAAGCATTGAGATATCAAGTCTCATGGTATAGGAAGGGTCTCAGAATTGGAATGGGAAGGAGTTGGATATCACATCTCAAGCTATAGGAAGGGTCTCAGGATTGGAATGGGAAGGAGTTTGATATCACATCTCATGCCATAGTATGGGTCTCAGGTTTGGTAGAAGCATTGGGATATCACATCTCATGCTATCGGAAGGGTATCAGGATTGGATTTGGAAGGAGTTGGATATCCCATCTCATGCTATAGGAAGGGTCTCAGGTTGGAATGGGAAGGAGTTGGATATCACATCTCATGTTATAGGAAGGGTCTCAGGATTGGAATGGGAAGGAGTTGGATATCCCATCTCATGTTATAGGACGGGTCTCTGGTTTGGTATAAGCATTGAGATATCACATCTCATGCTATAGGAAGGGTCTCAGGATTGGAATGGGAAGGACTTGGATGTCAGATCTCATGCTATAGGGAGGGTCTCAAGTTTGATATTAGAAGCATTGAGATAACAAATCTCATGATATCGGGAGGGTGTCAGGATTGGAATGGGAAGGAGTTGGATATCACATCTCATGATAAAGGAAGGGTCTAAGGTTTGGAAGGGGAAGGATTTGGATATCACATCTCATGTTATAGGACGGGTCTCAGGTTTGGTATTAGAAGCATTGAGATATCAAGTCTCATGGTATAGGAAGGGTCTCAGAATTGGAATGGGAAGGAGTTGGATATCACATCTCAAGCTATAGGAAGGGTCTCAGGATTGGAATGGGAAGGAGTTTGATATCACATCTCATGCCATAGTATGGGTCTCAGGTTTGGTAGAAGCATTGGGATATCACATCTCATGCTATCGGAAGGGTATCAGGATTGGATTTGGAAGGAGTTGGATATCCCATCTCATGCTATAGGAAGGGTCTCAGGTTGGAATGGGAAGGAGTTGGATATCACATCTCATGTTATAGGAAGGGTCTCAGGATTGGAATGGGAAGGACTTGGATATCATATCTCATGCTATAGGAAGGCTCTCAGGTTTGGAAGGGGAAGGAGTTGGATATCACATTTCATGTTAGAGGAAGGATCTCAGGTTTGGTATTAGAGGCATTGAGATATCACATCTCATGCTATAGGAAGGTTCTCAGGATTGGAATGGGAAGGAGTTGGATATCACATCTCAAGCTATAGGAAGGATCTCAGGTTTGGTATAAGCATTGAGATATCACATCTCATGCTATAGGAAGGGTCTCAGGATTGGAATGGGAAGGAGTTGGATATCACATCTCATGTTATAGGAAAGATATCAGGTTTGGTATTAGAAGCAGTGAGACATCACATCTCATGTTATAGGAAGGGTCTCAGGATTGGAATGGGAAGAAGTTGGATATCACATCTCATGCTATAGGAAGGGTCTCAGGTTTGGTATAAGCATTGAGATATCACATCTCATGCTATAGGAAGGGTCTCAGGATTGGAATGGGAAGGAGTTGTATATGACATCTCATGCCATAGGAAGGGTCTCAGGTTTGGTATAAGCATTGAGATATCACATCTCATGCTATAGGAAGTGTCTCAGGATTGGAATTGAAAGGAGTTGGATATCCCATCTCATGTTATAGGACGGGTCTCAGGTTTGGTATAAGCATGGAGATATCACTTCTCATGCTATAGGAAGGGTCTCAGGATTGGAATGGGAAGGAGTTGGATATCACATCTCATGCTATAGGAAGGGTCTCAGGTTTGGTATACGCATGGAGATATCACTTCTCATGCTATAGGAAGGGTCTCAGGATTGGAATGGGAAGGAGTTGGATATTACATCTCATGCTATAGGAAGGGTCTCAGGTTTGGTATTAGAAGCATTGAGATATCACATCTCATGCTATAGGAAGGGTCTCAGGATTGGAATGGGAAGGACTTGGATGTCAGATCTCATGCTATAGGGAGGGTCTCAGGTTTGGTATAAGCATTGAGATATCACATCTCTGCTATCGGAAGGGTCTCAGGATTGGAATGGGAATGAGTTGGATATCCCATCTCGTTATAGGAAGGGTCTCAGGTTTGGTATTAGAAGCATTGAGATATCACATCTCATGCTATAGGAAGGGTCTCAGGATTGGAATGGGAAGGACTTGGATGTCAGATCTCATGCTATAGGGAGGGTCTCAAGTTTGATATTAAAAGCATTGAGATAACAAATCTCATGATATCGGAAGGGTGTCAGGATTGGAATGGGAAGGAGTTGGAAATCACATCTCATGATAAAGGAAGGGTCTAAGGTTTGGAAGGGGAAGGATTTGGATATCACATCTCATGTTATAGGACGGGTCTCAGGTTTGGTATTAGAAGCATTGAGATATCAAGTCTCATGGTATAGGAAGGGTCTCAGAATTGGAATGGGAAGGAGTTGGATATCACATCTCAAGCTATAGGAAGGGTCTCAGGATTGGAATGGGAAGGAGTTTGATATCACATCTCATGCCATAGTATGGGTCTCAGGTTTGGTAGAAGCATTGGGATATCACATCTCATGCTATCGGAAGGGTATCAGGATTGGATTTGGAAGGAGTTGGATATCCCATCTCATGCTATAGGAAGGGTCTCAGGTTGGAATGGGAAGGAGTTGGATATCACATCTCATGTTATAGGAAGGGTCTCAGGATTGGAATGGGAAGGAGTTGGATATCCCATCTCATGTTATAGGACGGGTCTCTGGTTTGGTATAAGCATTGAGATATCACATCTCATGCTATAGGAAGGGTCTCAGGATTGGAATGGGAAGGAGTTGGATATCACATCTCATGCTATAGGAAGGGTCTCAGGTTTGGTATACGCATGGAGATATCACTTCTCATGCTATAGGAAGGGTCTCAGGATTGGAATGGGAAGGAGTTGGATATCACATCTCATGCTATAGGAAGGGTCTCGGGTTTGGTATAAGCATGGAGATATCACTTCTCATGCTATAGGAAGGGTCTCAGGATTGGAATGGGAAGGAGTTGGATATCACATCTCATGTTATAGGAAGGATCTCAGGTTTGGTATTAGAAGCATTGAGACATCACATCTCATGCTATGGGAAGGGTCTCAGGATTAGAATGGGAAGGACTTGGATATCCCATCTCATGTTATAGGAAGGGTCTCAGGTTTGGTATTAGAAGCATTGAGATATCACATCTCATGCTATAGGAAGGGTCTCAGGATTGGAATGGGAAGGACTTGGATGTCAGATCTCATGCTATAGGGAGGGTCTCAAGTTTGATATTAGAAGCATTGAGATAACAAATCTCATGCTATAGGAAGGGTCTCAGGATTGGAATGGGAAGGAGTTGGATATCACATCTCATGTTATAGGAAGGATCTCAGGTTTGGTATTAGAAGCATTGAGACATCACATCTCATGCTATGGGAAGGGTCTCAGGATTAGAATGGGAAGGACTTGGATATCCCATCTCATGTTATAGGAAGGGTCTCAGGTTTGGTATTAGAAGCATTGAGATATCACATCTCATGCTATAGGAAGGGTCTCAGGATTGGAATGGGAAGGACTTGGATGTCAGATCTCATGCTATAGGGAGGGTCTCAAGTTTGATATTAGAAGCATTGAGATAACAAATCTCATGATATCGGGAGGGTGTCAGGATTGGAATGGGAAGGAGTTGGATATCACATCTCATGATAAAGGAAGGGTCTAAGGTTTGGAAGGGGAAGGATTTGGATATCACATCTCATGTTATAGGACGGGTCTCAGGTTTGGTATTAGAAGCATTGAGATATCAAGTCTCATGGTATAGGAAGGGTCTCAGAATTGGAATGGGAAGGAGTTGGATATCACATCTCAAGCTATAGGAAGGGTCTCAGGATTGGAATGGGAAGGAGTTTGATATCACATCTCATGCCATAGTATGGGTCTCAGGTTTGGTAGAAGCATTGGGATATCACATCTCATGCTATCGGAAGGGTATCAGGATTGGATTTGGAAGGAGTTGGACATCCCATCTCATGCTATAGGAAGGGTCTCAGGTTGGAATGGGAAGGAGTTGGATATCACATCTCATGTTATAGGAAGGGTCTCAGGATTGGAATGGGAAGGACTTGGATATCATATCTCATGCTATAGGAAGGCTCTCAGGTTTGGAAGGGGAAGGAGTTGGATATCACATTTCATGTTAGAGGAAGGATCTCAGGTTTGCTATTAGAGGCATTGAGATATCACATCTCATGCTATAGGAAGGTTCTCAGGATTGGAATGGGAAGGAGTTGGATATCACATCTCAAGCTATAGGAAGGGTCTCAGGTTTGGTATAAGCATTGAGATATCACATCTCATGCTATAGGAAGGGTCTCAGGATTGGAATGGGAAGGAGTTGGATATCACATCTCATGTTATAGGAAAGATATCAGGTTTGGTATTAGAAGCATTGAGACATCACATCTCATGCTATAGGAAGGGCCTCAGGTTTGGTATAAGCATTGAGATATCACATCTCATGCTATGGGAAGGGTCTCAGGATTGGAATGGGAAGGAGTTGTATATGACATCTCATGCCATAGGAAGGGTCTCAGGTTTGGTATAAGCATTGAGATATCACATCTCATGCTATAAGAAGTGTCTCGGGATTGGAATTGAAAGGAGTTGGATATCCCATCTCATGTTATAGGAGGGGTCTCAGGTTTGTTATTAGAATCATTGAGATATCATATTGCATGCTGTAGGAAGGGTCTAAGGATTGGAATGGGAAGGACTTGGATATCACATCTCATGCTATAGGTAGGCTCTCAGGTTTGGAAAGGGAAGGAGTTGGATATCACATTTCATGTTAGGGGAAGGATCTCAGGTTTGGTATTAGAGGCATTGAGATATCACATCTCATGCTATAGGAAGGGTCTCAGGATTGGAATGGGAAGGAGTTAGATATCACATCTCATGCTATAGGAAGGGTCTCAGGTTTGGTATAAGCATTGAGATATCACATCTCATGCTATAGGAAGGGTCTCAGGATTGGAATGGGAAGGAGTTGGATATCACATTTGATGTTATAGGAAGGATCTCAGGTTTGGTATTAGAAGCATTGAGACATCACATCTCATGCTATGGGAAGGGTCTCAGGATTGGAATGGGAAGGAGTTGGATATCACATCTCATGCTATAGGAAGGGTCTCAGGTTTGGTATAAGCATTGAGATATCACATCTCATACTATAGGAAGGGTCTCAGGATTGGAATGGGAAGGAGTTGTATGTGACATCTCATGCCATAGGAAGGGTCTCAGGTTTGGTATAAGCATTGAGATATCACATCTCTGCTATCGGAAGGGTCTCAGGATTGGAATGGGAAGGAGTTGGATATCCCATCTCATGTTATAGGAAGAGTCACAGGTTTGGTATTAGAAGCATTGAGATATCACATCTCATGCTATCGGAAGGGTATCAGGATTGGATTTGGAAGGAGTTGAATATCCCATCTCATGCTATAGGAAGGGTCTCAGGTTGGAATGGGAAGGAGTTGGATATCACATCTGATGTTATAGGAAGGGTCTCAGGATTGGAATGGGAAGGACTTGGATATCACATCTCATGCTATAGGAAGGCTCTCAGGTTTGGAAGGGGAAGGGTTTGGATATCACATTTCATGTTAGAGGTAGGATCTCAGGTTTTGTAAAGAGGCATTGAGATATCACATCTCATGCTATAGGAAGGGTCTCAGGATTGGAATGGGAAGGAGTTGGATATCACATCTCATGTTATAGGAAAGATCTCAGGTTTGGTATTAGAAGCATTGAGACATCACATCTCATGTTATAGGAAGGGTCTCAGGATTGGAATGGGAAGGACTTGGATATCACATCTCATGCTATAGGAAGGCTCTCAGGTTTGGAAGGGGAAGGAGTTGGATATCACATTTCATGTTAGAGGTAGGATCTCAGGTTTGGTAAAGAGGCATTGAGATAACACATCTCATGCTATCGGAAGGGTCTCAGGATTGGAATGGGAAGGAGTTTGATATCACATCTCATGCTATAGGAAGGGTCTCAGGTTTGGAACTGGAAGGAGTTGGATATCCCATCTCATGTTATAGGACGGGTCTCAGGTTTATTATTAGAAGCATTGAGATATCACATCACATGCTGTAGGAAGGGTCTCAGGATTGGAATGGGAAGGAGTTGGATATTACATTCTTGCTATAGGAAGGGTCTCATGTTTGGAATGGGAAGGAGTTGGATATCACATATGCTATAGGAAGGGTCTCAGGTTCGGAACGGGAAAGAATTGGATATCACATCTCATGCTATAGGAAGGGTCTCAGGTTTGGTATAAGCATTGAGATATCACATCTCTGCTATCGGAAGTGTCTCAGGATTGGAATGGGAAGGAGTTGGATATCCCATCTCATGTTATAGGACGGGTCTCAGGTTTGTTATTAGAATCATTGAGATATCATATTGCATGCTGTAGGAAGGGTCTAAGGATTGGAATGGGAAGGACTTGGATATCACATCTCATGCTATAGGTAGGCTCTCAGGTTTGGAAAAGGAAGGAGTTGGATATCACATCTCATGCTATAGGAAGGGTCTCAGGATTGGAATGGGAAGGAGTTGGATATCACATTTCATGTTAGAGGAAGGATCTCAGGTTTGGTATTAGAGGCATTGAGATATCACATCTCATGCTATAGGAAGGTTCTCAGGATTGGAATGGGAAGGAGTTGGATATCACATCTCAAGCTATAGGAAGGGTCTCAGGTTTGGTATAAGCATTGAGATATCACATCTCATGCTATAGGAAGGGTCTCAGGATTGGAATGGGAAGGAGTTGGATATCACATCTCATGTTATAGGAAAGATATCAGGTTTGGTATTAGAAGCATTGAGACATCACATCTCATGTTATAGGAAGGGTCTCAGGATTGGAATGGGAAGAAGTTGGATATCACATCTCATGCTATAGGAAGGGTCTCAGGTTTGGTATAAGCATTGAGATATCACATCTCATGCTATAGGAAGGGTCTCAGGATTGGAATGGGAAGGAGTTGTATATGACATCTCATGCCATAGGAAGGGTCTCAGGTTTGGTATAAGCATTGAGATATCACATCTCATGCTATAGGAAGTGTCTCAGGATTGGAATTGAAAGGAGTTGGATATCCCATCTCATGTTATAGGACGGGTCTCAGGTTTGGTATAAGCATGGAGATATCACTTCTCATGCTATAGGAAGGGTCTCAGGATTGGAATGGGAAGGAGTTGGATATCACATCTCATGCTATAGGAAGGGTCTCAGGTTTGGTATACGCATGGAGATATCACTTCTCATGCTATAGGAAGGGTCTCAGGATTGGAATGGGAAGGAGTTGGATATTACATCTCATGCTATAGGAAGGGTCTCAGGTTTGGTATTAGAAGCATTGAGATATCACATCTCATGCTATAGGAAGGGTCTCAGGATTGGAATGGGAAGGACTTGGATGTCAGATCTCATGCTATAGGGAGGGTCTCAGGTTTGGTATAAGCATTGAGATATCACATCTCTGCTATCGGAAGGGTCTCAGGATTGGAATGGGAAGGAGTTGGATATCCCATCTCATGTTATAGGATGGGTCTCAGGTTTGGTATTAGAAGCATTGAGATATCACATCTCATGCTATAGGAAGGGTCTCAGGATTGGAATGGGAAGGACTTGGATGTCAGATCTCATGCTATAGGGAGGGTCTCAAGTTTGATATTAGAAGCATTGAGATAACAAATCTCATGATATCGGAAGGGTGTCAGGATTGGAATGGGAAGGAGTTGGAAATCACATCTCATGATAAAGGAAGGGTCTAAGGTTTGGAAGGGGAAGGATTTGGATATCACATCTCATGTTATAGGACGGGTCTCAGGTTTGGTATTAGAAGCATTGAGATATCAAGTCTCATGGTATAGGAAGGGTCTCAGAATTGGAATGGGAAGGAGTTGGATATCACATCTCAAGCTATAGGAAGGGTCTCAGGATTGGAATGGGAAGGAGTTTGATATCACATCTCATGCCATAGTATGGGTCTCAGGTTTGGTAGAAGCATTGGGATATCACATCTCATGCTATCGGAAGGGTATCAGGATTGGATTTGGAAGGAGTTGGATATCCCATCTCATGCTATAGGAAGGGTCTCAGGTTGGAATGGGAAGGAGTTGGATATCACATCTCATGTTATAGGAAGGGTCTCAGGATTGGAATGGGAATGAGTTGGATATCCCATCTCATGTTATAGGACGGGTCTCTGGTTTGGTATAAGCATTGAGATATCACATCTCATGCAATAGGAAGGGTCTCAGGATTGGAATGGGAAGGAGTTGGATATCACATCTCATGCTATAGGAAGGGTCTCAGGTTTGGTATACGCATGGAGATATCACTTCTCATGCTATAGGAAGGGTCTCAGGATTGGAATGGGAAGGAGTTGGATATCACATCTCATGCTATAGGAAGGGTCTCGGGTTTGGTATAAGCATGGAGATATCACTTCTCATGCTATAGGAAGGGTCTCAGGATTGGAATGGGAAGGAGTTGGATATCACATCTCATGTTATAGGAAGGATCTCAGGTTTGGTATTAGAAGCATTGAGACATCACATCTCATGCTATGGGAAGGGTCTCAGGATTAGAATGGGAAGGACTTGGATATCCCATCTCATGTTATAGGAAGGGTCTCAGGTTTGGTATTAGAAGCATTGAGATATCACATCTCATGCTATAGGAAGGGTCTCAGGATTGGAATGGGAAGGACTTGGATGTCAGATCTCATGCTATAGGGAGGGTCTCAAGTTTGATATTAGAAGCATTGAGATAACAAATCTCATGCTATAGGAAGGGTCTCAGGATTGGAATGGGAAGGAGTTGGATATCACATCTCATGTTATAGGAAGGATCTCAGGTTTGGTATTAGAAGCATTGAGACATCACATCTCATGCTATGGGAAGGGTCTCAGGATTAGAATGGGAAGGACTTGGATATCCCATCTCTTGTTATAGGAAGGGTCTCAGGTTTGGTATTAGAAGCATTGAGATATCACATCTCATGCTATAGGAAGGGTCTCAGGATTGGAATGGGAAGGACTTGGATGTCAGATCTCATGCTATAGGGAGGGTCTCAAGTTTGATATTAGAAGCATTGAGATAACAAATCTCATGATATCGGGAGGGTGTCAGGATTGGAATGGGAAGGAGTTGGATATCACATCTCATGATAAAGGAAGGGTCTACGGTTTGGAAGGGGAAGGATTTGGATATCACATCTCATGTTATAGGACGGGTCTCAGGTTTGGTATTAGAAGCATTGAGATATCAAGTCTCATGGTATAGGAAGGGTCTCAGAATTGGAATGGGAAGGAATTGGATATCACATCTCAAGCTATAGGAAGGGTCTCAGGATTGGAATGGGAAGGAGTTTGATATCACATCTCATGCCATAGTATGGGTCTCAGGTTTGGTAGAAGCATTGGGATATCACATCTCATGCTATCGGAAGGGTATCAGGATTGGATTTGGAAGGAGTTGGACATCCCATCTCATGCTATAGGAAGGGTCTCAGGTTGGAATGGGAAGGAGTTGGATATCACATCTCATGTTATAGGAAGGGTCTCAGGATTGGAATGGGAAGGACTTGGATATCATATCTCATGCTATAGGAAGGCTCTCAGGTTTGGAAGGGGAAGGAGTTGGATATCACATTTCATGTTAGAGGAAGGATCTCAGGTTTGGTATTAGAGGCATTGAGATATCACATCTCATGCTATAGGAAGGTTCTCAGGATTGGAATGGGAAGGAGTTGGATATCACATCTCAAGCTATAGGAAGGGTCTCAGGTTTGGTATAAGCATTGAGATATCACATCTCATGCTATAGGAAGGGTCTCAGGATTGGAATGGGAAGGAGTTGGATATCACATCTCATGTTATAGGAAAGATATCAGGTTTGGTATTAGAAGCATTGAGACATCACATCTCATGTTATAGGAAGGGTCTCAGGATTGGAATGGGAAGAAGTTGGATATCACATCTCATGCTATAGGAAGGGCCTCAGGTTTGGTATAAGCATTGAGATATCACATCTCATGCTATGGGAAGGGTCTCAGGATTGGAATGGGAAGGAGTTGTATATGACATCTCATACCATAGGAAGGGTCTCAGGTTTGGTATAAGCATTGAGATATCACATCTCATGCTATAGGAAGTGTCTCAGGATTGGAATTGAAAGGAGTTGGATATCCCATCTCATGTTATAGGACGGGTCTCAGGTTTGTTATTAGAATCATTGAGATATCATATTTCATGCTGTAGGAAGGGTCTAAGGATTGGAATGGGAAGGACTTGGATATCACATCTCATGCTATAGGTAGGCTCTCAGGTTTGCAAAGGGAAGGAGTTGGATATCACATTTCATGTTAGGGGAAGGATCTCAGGTTTGGTATTAGAGGCATTGAGATATCACATCTCATGCTATAGGAAGGGTCTCAGGATTGGAATGGGAAGGAGTTAGATATCACATCTCATGCTATAGGAAGGGTCTCAGGTTTGGTATAAGCATTGAGATATCACATCTCATGCTATAGGAAGGGTCTCAGGATTGGAATGGGAAGGAGTTGGATATCACATTTGATGTTATAGGAAGGATCTCAGGTTTGGTATTAGAAGCATTGAGACATCACATCTCATGCTATGGGAAGGGTCTCAGGATTGGAATGGGAAGGAGTTGGATATCACATCTCATGCTATAGGAAGGGTCTCAGGTTTGGTATAAGCATTGAGATATCACATCTCATACTATAGGAAGGGTCTCAGGATTGGAATGGGAAGGAGTTGGATTTCCCATCTCATGTTATAGGAAGAGTCACAGGTTTGGTATTAGAAGCATTGAGATATCACATCTCATGCTATCGGAAGGGTATCAGGATTGGATTTGGAAGGAGTTGAATATCCCATCTCATGCTATAGGAAGGGTCTCAGGTTGGAATGGGAAGGAGTTGGATATCACATCTGATGTTATAGGAAGGGTCTCAGGATTGGAATGGGAAGGACTTGGATATCACATCTCATGCTATAGGAAGGCTCTCAGGTTTGGAAGGGGAAGGAGTTGGATATCACATTTCATGTTAGAGGTAGGATCTCAGGTTTGGTAAAGAGGCATTGAGATATCACATCTCATGCTATAGGAAGGGTCTCAGGATTGGAATGGGAAGGAGTTGGATATCACATCTCATGTTATAGGAAAGATCTCAGGTTTGGTATTAGAAGCATTGAGACATCACATCTCATGTTATAGGAAGGGTCTCAGGATTGGAATGGGAAGGACTTGGATATCACATCTCATGCTATAGGAAGGCTCTCAGGTTTGGAAGGGGAAGGAGTTGGATATCACATTTCATGTTAGAGGTAGGATCTCAGGTTTGGTAAAGAGGCATTGAGATAACACATCTCATGCTATCGGAAGGGTCTCAGGATTGGAATGGGAAGGAGTTTGATATCACATCTCATGCTATAGGAAGGGTCTCAGGTTTGGAACTGGAAGGAGTTGGATATCCCATCTCATGTTATAGGACGGGTCTCAGGTTTATTATTAGAAGCATTGAGATATCACATCACATGCTGTAGGAAGGGTCTCAGGATTGGAATGGGAAGGAGTTGGATATTACATTCTTGCTATAGGAAGGGTCTCATGTTTGGAATGGGAAGGAGTTGGATATCACATATGCTATAGGAAGGGTCTCAGGTTTGGAACGGGAAAGAATTGGATATCACATCTCATGCTATAGGAAGGGTCTCAGGTTTGGTATAAGCATTGAGATATCACATCTCTGCTATCGGAAGTGTCTCAGGATTGGAATGGGAAGGAGTTGGATATCCCATCTCATGTTATAGGACGGGTCTCAGGTTTGTTATTAGAATCATTGAGATATCATATTGCATGCTGTAGGAAGGGTCTAAGGATTGGAATTGGAAGGACTTGGATATCACATCTCATGCTATAGGTAGGCTCTCAGGTTTGGAAAGGGAAGGAGTTGGATATCACATCTCATGCTATAGGAAGGGTCTCAGGATTGGAATGGGAAGGAGTTGGATATCACATCTCATGCTATAGGAAGGGTCTCAGGTTTGGTATAAGCATTGAGATATCACATCTCATGCCATAGGAAGGGTCTCAGGTTTGGTATAAGCATTGAGATATCACATCTCTGCTATCGGAAGGGTCTCAGGATTGGAATGGGAAGGAGTTTGATATCACATCTCATGCCATGTATGGGTCTCAGGTTTTGTAGAAGCATTGGGATATCACATCTCATGCTATCGGAAGGGTATCAGGATTGGATTTGGAAGGAGTTGGATATCCCATCTCATGCTATAGGAAGGGTCTCAGGTTGGAATGGGAAGGAGTTGGATATCACATCTGATGTTATAGGAAGGGTCTCAGGATTGGAATGGGAAGGACTTGGATATCACATCTCATGCTATAGGAAGGCTCTCAGGTTTGGAAGGGGAAGGAGTTGGATATCACATTTCATGTTAGAGGTAGGATATCAGGTTTGGTAAAGAGGCATTGAGATATCACATCTCGTGCTATAGGAAGGGTCTCAGAATTGGAATGGGAAGGAGTTGGATATCACATCTCATGTTATAGGAAAGATCTCAGGTTTGGTATTAGAAGCATTGAGACATCACATCTCATGTTATAGGAAGGGTCTCAGGATTGGAATGGGAAGAAGTTGGATATCACATCTCATGCTATAGGAAGGGTCTCAGGATTGGAATGGGAAGGAGTTGTATATGACATCTCATGCCATAGGAAGGGTTCCAGGTTTGGTATAAGCATTGAGATATCACATCTCATGCTATAGGAAGGGTCTCAGGATTGGAATGGGAAGGACTTGGATATCACATCTCATGCTATAGGCAGGGTCTCAGGTTTGGCAGGGGAAGGATTTGGATATCACATCTCATGTTATAGGAAGGATCTCAGGTTTGGTATTAGAAGCATTGAGATATCACATCTCATGCTATCAGAAGGGTCTCAGGATTGGAATGTGAAGGAGTTGGATATCACATCTCATGCTAAAGGGAGGGTCTCAGGTTTGGCAGGGGAAGGATTTGGATATCACATCTCATGTTATAGGAAGGATCTCAGGTTTGGTATTAGAAGCATTGAGATATCACATCTCATGCTATCGGAAGTATCTCAGGTTTGGTATTAGAGGCATTGAGATATCACATCTCATGCTATCATAAGGGTCTCAGGATTGGAATGGGAAGGAGTTGGATATCACATCTCATGCTAAAGGGAGGGTCTCAGGTTTGGAAGGGGAAGGATTTGGATATCACATCACATGTTATAAGAAGGATCTCAGGTTTGGTATTAGAAGCATTGAGATAACACATCTCATGCTATCGGAAGGGTCTCAGGATTGGAATGGGAAGGAGCTGGATATCACATCTCATGCTATAGGAAGGGTCTCAGGTTTGGAACGGGAAGGAGTTGGATATCACATCTCATGTTATAGGAAGAGTTTCAGGTTTGGTATAACCATTGAGATATCACATTTCTGAAATCGGAAGTGTCTCAGGATTGGGATGGGAAGGAGTTGGATATCACATCTCATGCTATAGGGAGGTTCTCAGGTTTGATATTAGAAACATTGAGATATCACATATGCTATTGGAAGGGTCTCAGTATTGGAATTGGAAAGAGTTGGATATCACATCTCATGCTATCGGAAGGGTCTCATGTTTGGAATGGGAAGGAGTTGGATATCACATATGCTATAGGAAGTGTCTCAGGTTTGGAATGGGAATGAGTTGGATATCACATCTCATGTTATAGGAAGGGTCTCAGGTTTGGTATAAGCATTGAGATATCACATCTCTGCTATCGGAAGTGGCTCAGGATTGGAATGGGAAGGAGTTGGATATCCCATCTCATGTTATAGGACGGGTCTCTGGTTTGGTATAAGCATTGAGATATCACATCTCATGCTATAGGAAGGGTCTCAGGATTGGAATGGGAAGGATTTGGATATCACATCTCATGCTATAGGAAGGGTCTCAAGTTTGGTATACGCATGGAGATATCACTTCTCATGCTATAGGAAGGGTCTCAGGATTGGAAAAGGAAGGAGCTGGATATCACATCTCATGTTATAGGAAGGATCTCAGGTTTGGTATTAGAAGCATTGAGATATCACATCTCATGCTATCAGAAGGGTCTCAGGATTGGAATGGGAAGGAGTTGGATATCACATCTCATGCTAAAGGGAGGGTCTCAGGTTTGGAAGGGGAAGGATTTGGATATCACATCTCATGTTATCAGAAGGATCTCAGGTTTGGTATTAGAAGTATTGAGATATCATATCTCATGCTATAGGAAGGGTCTCAGGACTGGAATGGGAAGGAGTAGGATATCACATCTCATGCTAAGGAAGGGTCTCAGGTTTGGTAGAAGCATTGAGATATCACATCTCTGCTATCGGAAGTGTCTCAGGATTGGAATGGGAAGGAGATGGACATCCCATCTCATGCTATAGATATGCTCTCAGGTTTGGAAAGGGAAGGAGTTGGATATCACATCTCATGCTATAGGAAATTTCTCAGGATTGGAATGGGAAGTAGTTGGATATCACATCTCATGCTATAGGAAGGGTCTCAGGTTTGGTATAAGCATTGAGATATCACATCTCATGCTATAGGATGGGTCTCAGGATTGGAATGGAAGGAGTTGGATATCACATCTCATGCTATAAGAAGGGTCTCAGGATTGGAATGGGAAGTAGTTGGATATCACATCTCATGCTATAGGAAGGGTCTCAGGTTTGGTATTAGAAGCATTGAGATATCACATCGCATGCTATAGGAAGGGTCTCAGGATTGGAATGGGAAGGAATTGGATATCACATCTCATGCTATAGATAGGCTCTCAGGTTTGGAAAGGGAAGGAGTTGGATATCACATCTCATGCTATAGGAAGGGTCTCAGGATTGGAATGGGAAGTAGTTGGATATCACATCTCATGCTATAGGAAGGGTCTCAGGTTTGGTATAAGCATTGAGATATCACATCTCATGCTATCGGAAGGGTCTCAGGATTGGAATGGGAAGGAGTTGTATATGACATCTCATGCCGTAGGAAGGGTCTCAGGTTTGGTATAAGCATTGAGATATCACTTCTCATGCTATAGGAAGTGTCTCAGGATTGGAATGGGAAGGAGTTGGATATCACATCTCATGTTATAGGAAGGATCTCAGGTTTGGTATTAGAAGCATTGAGAAATCACATCTCATGCTATAGGAAGGGTCTCAGGATTGGAATGGGAAGGAGTTGGATATCACATCTCATGCTAAAGGGAGGGTCTCAGGTTTGGAAGGGGAAGGATTTGGATATAACATCTCGTGTTATAGGAATGATCTCAGGTTTGGTATTAGAAGCATTGAGATATCACATCTCATGCTATCGGAAGGATCCCAGGTTTGGTGTTAGAAGCATTGAGATATAAAATCTCATGCTATAGGAAGGGTCTCAGGATTGGAATGGGAAGGAGTTTGATATCCCATCTTATGTTATAGGAAGTGTCTCAGGTTTGGTATTGGAAGCATTGAGATATCACATCTCATACTATAGGAAGGGTCTCAGGATTGGAATGGGAAGGACTTGGATATCACATCTCATGCTATAGGGAGGGTCTCAGGATTGGAATGGGAAGTAGTTGGATATCACATCTCATGCTATAGGAAGGGTCTCAGGTTTGGTATTAGAAGCATTGAGATATCACATCTCATGCTATAGGAAGGGTCTCAGGATTGGAATGGGAAGGAATTGGATATCACATCTCATGCTATAGATAGGCTCTCAGGTTTGGAATGGGAAGGAGTAGGATATCACATCTCATGCTAAGGAAGGGTCTCAGGTTTGGTAGAAGCATTGAGATATCACATCTCTGCTATCGGAAGTGTCTCAGGATTGGAATGGGAAGGAGATGGACATCCCATCTCATGCTATAGATATGCTCTCAGGTTTGGAAAGGGAAGGAGTTGGATATCACATCTCATGCTATAGGAAATTTCTCAGGATTGGAATGGGAAGTAGTTGGATATCACATCTCATGCTATAGGAAGGGTCTCAGGTTTGGTATAAGCATTGAGATATCACATCTCATGCTATAGGATGGGTCTCAGGATTGGAATGGAAGGAGTTGGATATCACATCTCATGCTATAAGAAGGGTCTCAGGATTGGAATGGGAAGTAGTTGGATATCACATCTCATGCTATAGGAAGGGTCTCAGGTTTGGTATTAGAAGCATTGAGATATCACATCGCATGCTATAGGAAGGGTCTCAGGATTGGAATGGGAAGGAATTGGATATCACATCTCATGCTATAGATAGGCTCTCAGGTTTGGAAAGGGAAGGAGTTGGATATCACATCTCATGCTATAGGAAGGGTCTCAGGATTGGAATGGGAAGTAGTTGGATATCACATCTCATGCTATAGGAAGGGTCTCAGGTTTGGTATAAGCATTGAGATATCACATCTCATGCTATCGGAAGGGTCTCAGGATTGGAATGGGAAGGAGTTGTATATGACATCTCATGCCGTAGGAAGGGTCTCAGGTTTGGTATAAGCATTGAGATATCACTTCTCATGCTATAGGAAGTGTCTCAGGATTGGAATGGGAAGGAGTTGGATATCACATCTCATGTTATAGGAAGGATCTCAGGTTTGGTATTAGAAGCATTGAGAAATCACATCTCATGCTATAGGAAGGGTCTCAGGATTGGAATGGGAAGGAGTTGGATATCACATCTCATGCTAAAGGGAGGGTCTCAGGTTTGGAAGGGGAAGGATTTGGATATAACATCTCGTGTTATAGGAATGATCTCAGGTTTGGTATTAGAAGCATTGAGATATCACATCTCATGCTATCGGAAGGATCCCAGGTTTGGTGTTAGAAGCATTGAGATATAAAATCTCATGCTATAGGAAGGGTCTCAGGATTGGAATGGGAAGGAGTTTGATATCCCATCTTATGTTATAGGAAGTGTCTCAGGTTTGGTATTGGAAGCATTGAGATATCACATCTCATGCTATAGGAAGGGTCTCAGGATTGGAATGGGAAGGACTTGGATATCACATCTCATGCTATAGGGAGGGTCTCAGGATTGGAATGGGAAGTAGTTGGATATCACATCTCATGCTATAGGAAGGGTCTCAGGTTTGGTATTAGAAGCATTGAGATATCACATCTCATGCTATAGGAAGGGTCTCAGGATTGGAATGGGAAGGAATTGGATATCACATCTCATGCTATAGATAGGCTCTCAGGTTTGGAAAGGGAAGGAGTTGGATATCACATCTCATGCTATAGGAAGGGTCTCAGGATTGGAATGGGAAGTAGTTGGATATCACATCTCATGCTATAGGAAGGGTCTCAGGTTTGGTATAAGCATTGAGATATCACATCTCATGCTATAGGAAGGGTCTCAGGATTGGAATGGGAAGGAGTTGTATATGACATCTCATGCCGTAGGAAGGGTCTCAGGTTTGGTATAAGCATTGAGATATCACTTCTCATGCTATAGGAAGTGTCTCAGGATTGGAATGGGAAGGAGTTGGATATCACATCTCATGTTATAGGAAGGATCTCAGGTTTGGTATTAGAAGCATTGAGAAATCACATCTCATGCTATAGGAAGGGTCTCAGGATTGGAATGGGAAGGAGTTGGATATCACATCTCATGCTAAAGGGAGGGTCTCAGGTTTGGAAGGGGAAGGATTTGGATATAACATCTCGTGTTATAGGAATGATCTCAGGTTTGGTATTAGAAGCATTGAGATATCACATCTCATGCTATCGGAAGGATCTCAGGTTTGGTGTTAGAAGCATTGAGATATAAAATCTCATGCTATAGGAAGGGTCTCAGGATTGGAATGGGAAGGAGTTGGATATCACATCTCATGCTATAGGAAGGGTCTCAGGATTGGAATGGGAAGGAGTTGTATATGACATCTCATGCCACAGGAAGGGTCTCAGGTTTGGTATAAGCATTGAGATATCACATCTCTGCTATCGGAAGGGTCTCAGGATTGGAATGGGAAGGAGTTGGATATCCCATCTTATGTTATAGGAAGTGTCTCAGGTTTGGTATTAGAAGCATTGAGATATCACATCTCATGCTATAGGAAGGGTCTCAGGATTGGAATGGGAAGGACTTGGATATCACATCTCATGCTATAGGGAGGGTCTCACGTTTGGAAAGGGAAGGGGTTGGATATCACATTTCATGTTAGAGGTAGGAATCAGGTTTGGTATTAGAGGCATTGAGATATCACATCTCATGCTATCAGAAGGGTCTCAGGATTGGAATGGGAAGGAGTTGGATATCACATCTCATGCTAAAGGGAGGGTCTCAGGTTTGGAAGGGGAAGGGGTTGGATATCACATTTCATGTTAGAGGTAGGAATCAGGTTTGGTATTAGAGGCATTGAGATATCACATCTCATGCTATCAGAAGGGTCTCAGGATTGGAATGGGAAGGAGTTGGATATCACATCTCATGTTATAGGAAGGATCTCAGGTTTGGTATCAGAAGCATTGAGATATGACATCTCATGCTATTGGAAGGATCTCAGGTTTGGTATTAGAGGCATTGAGATATCACATCTCATGCTAAAGGGAGGGTCTCAGGATTGGAATGGGAAGGACTTGGATATCACATCTCATGCTATAGGAAGACTCTCAGGTTTGGAAGGGGAAGGAGTTGGATATCACATTTCATGTTAGAGGTAGGATATCAGGTTTGGTAAAGAGGCATTGAGATATCACATCTCGTGCTATAGGAAGGGTCTCAGAATTGGAATGGGAAGGAGTTGGATATCACATCTCATGTTATAGGAAAGATCTCAGGTTTGGTATTAGAAGCATTGAGACATCACATCTCATGTTATAGGAAGGGTCTCAGGATTGGAATGGGAAGAAGTTGGATATCACATCTCATGCTATAGGAAGCGTCTCAGGATTGGAATGGGAAGGAGTTGTATATGACATCTCATGCCATAGGAAGGGTCCCAGGTTTGGTATAAGCATTGAGATATCACATCTCATGGTATAGGAAGGGTCTCAGGATTGGAATGGGAAGGACTTGGATATCACATCTCTTGCTATAGGCAGGGTCTCAGGTTTGGAAAGGGAAGGAGTTGGATATCACATTTCATGTTATAGGAAGAGTCTCAGGTTTGGTATAAACATTGAGATATCACATTTCTGAAATCGGAAGTGTCTCAGGATTGGGATGGGAAGGAGTTGGATATCACATCTCATGTTATAGGGAGGTTCTCAGGTTTGATATTAGAAGCATTGAGATATCACATATGCTATTGGAAGGGTCTCAGTATTGGAATTGGAAAGAGTTGGATATCACATCTCATGCTATCAGAAGGGTCTCATGTTTGGAATGGGAAGGAGTTGGATATCACATATGCTATAGGAAGTGTCTCAGGTTTGGAATGGGAATGAGTTGGATATCACATCTCATGTTATGGGAAGGGTCTCAGGTTTGGTATAAGCATTGAGATATCACATCTCTGCTATCAGAGGTGGCTCAGGATTGGAATGGGAAGGAGTTGGATATCCCATCTCATGTTATAGGAAGGGTCTCAGGTTTGGTATACGCATGGAGATATCCCTTCTCATGCTATAGGAAGGGTCTCAGGATTGGAAAAGGAAGGAGTTGGATATCACATCTCATGTTATAGGAAGGATCTCAGGTTTGGTATTAGAAGCATTGAGATATCACATCTCATGCTATCAGAAGGGTCTCAGGATTGGAATGGGAAGGAGTTGGATATCACATCTCATGCTAAAGGGAGGGTCTCAGGTTTGGAAGGGGAAGGATTTGGATATCACATCTCATGTTATCAGAAGGATCTCAGGTTTGGTATTAGAAGTATTGAGATATCATATCTCATGCTATAGGAAGGGTCTCAGGACTGGAATGGGAAGGAGTTGGATATCACATCTCATGCTAAAGGAAGGGTCTCAGGTTTGGTAGAAGCATTGAGATATCACATCTCCTGCTATAGGAAGGGTCTTAGGATTGGAATGGGAAGGACTTAGATATCACATATCATGCTATAGGGAGGGTCTCAGTTTTGATATTAGAAGCATTGAGATATCACATCTTATGCTATCGGAAGTGTCTCAGGATTGGAATTGGAAGGAGCTGGATATCACATCTCATGCTAAAGGAAGGGTCTCAGGTTTGGAACGGGAAGGAGTTGGATATCACATCTCATATTATAGGAAGGGTCTCAGGATTGGAATGGGAAGGACTTGGATATCATATCTCATGCTATAGGAAGGCTCTCAGGTTTGGAAGGGGAAGGAGTTGGATATCACATTTCATGTTAGAGGAAGGATCTCAGGTTTGGTATTAGAGGCATTGAGATATCACATCTCATGCTATAGGAAGGTTCTCAGGATTGGAATGGGAAGGAGTTGGATATCACATCTCAAGCTATAGGAAGGGTCTCAGGTTTGGTATAAGCATTGAGATATCACATCTCATGCTATAGGAAGGGTCTCAGGATTGGAATGGGAAGGAGTTGGATATCACATCTCATGTTATAGGAAAGATATCAGGTTTGGTATTAGAAGCATTGAGACATCACATCTCATGCTATAGGAAGGGCCTCAGGTTTGGTATAAGCATTGAGATATCACATCTCATGCTATGGGAAGGGTCTCAGGATTGGAATGGGAAGGAGTTGTATATGACATCTCATGCCATAGGAAGGGTCTCAGGTTTGGTATAAGCATTGAGATATCACATCTCATGCTATAGGAAGTGTCTCAGGATTGGAATTGAAAGGAGTTGGATATCCCATCTCATGTTATAGGACGGGTCTCAGGTTTGTTATTAGAATCATTGAGATATCACATTGCATGCTGTAGGAAGGGTCTAAGGATTGGAATGGGAAGGACTTGGATATCACATCTCATGCTATAGGTAGGCTCTCAGGTTTGGAAAGGGAAGGAGTTGGATATCACATTTCATGTTAGGGGAAGGATCTCAGGTTTGGTATTAGAGGCATTGAGATATCACATCTCATGCTATAGGAAGGGTCTCAGGATTGGAATGGGAAGGAGTTAGATATCACATCTCATGCTATAGGAAGGGTCTCAGGTTTGGTATAAGCATTGAGATATCACATCTCATGCTATAGGAAGGGTCTCAGGATTGCAATGGGAAGGAGTTGGATATCACATTTGATGTTATAGGAAGGATCTCAGGTTTGGTATTAGAAGCATTGAGACATCACATCTCATGCTATGGGAAGGGTCTCAGGATTGGAATGGGAAGGAGTTGGATATCACATCTCATGCTATAGGAAGGGTCTCAGGTTTGGTATAAGCATTGAGATATCACATCTCATACTATAGGAAGGGTCTCAGGATTGGAATGGGAAGGAGTTGTATGTGACATCTCATGCCATAGGAAGGGTCTCAGGTTTGGTATAAGCATTGAGATATCACATCTCTGCTATCGGAAGGGTCTCAGGATTGGAATGGGAAGGAGTTGGATATCCCATCTCATGTTATAGGAAGAGTCACAGGTTTGGTATTAGAAGCATTGAGATATCACATCTCATGCTATCGGAAGGGTATCAGGATTGGATTTGGAAGGAGTTGAATATCCCATCTCATGCTATAGGAAGGGTCTCAGGTTGGAATGGGAAGGAGTTGGATATCACATCTGATTTTATAGGAAGGGTCTCAGGATTGGAATGGGAAGGACTTGGATATCACATCTCATGCTATAGGAAGGCTCTCAGGTTTGGAAGGGGAAGGAGTTGGATATCACATTTCATGTTAGAGGTAGGATCTCAGGTTTGGTAAAGAGGCATTGAGATATCACATCTCATGCTATAGGAAGGGTCTCAGGATTGGAATGGGAAGGAGTTGGATATCACATCTCATGTTATAGGAAAGATCTCAGGTTTGGTATTAGAAGCATTGAGACATCACATCTCATGTTATAGGAAGGGTCTCAGGATTGGAATGGGAAGGACTTGGATATCACATCTCATGCTATAGGAAGGCTCTCAGGTTTGGAAGGGGAAGGAGTTGGATATCACATTTCATGTTAGAGGTAGGATCTCAGGTTTGGTAAAGAGGCATTGAGATAACACATCTCATGCTATCGGAAGGGTCTCAGGATTGGAATGGGAAGGAGTTTGATATCACATCTCATGCTATAGGAAGGGTCTCAGGTTTGGAACTGGAAGGAGTTGGATATCCCATCTCATGTTATAGGACGGGTCTCAGGTTTATTATTAGAAGCATTGAGATATCACATCACATGCTGTAGGAAGGGTCTCAGGATTGGAATGGGAAGGAGTTGGATATTACATTCTTGCTATAGGAAGGGTCTCATGTTTGGAATGGGAAGGAGTTGGATATCACATATGCTATAGGAAGGGTCTCAGGTTTGGAACGGGAAAGAATTGGATATCACATCTCATGCTATAGGAAGGGTCTCAGGTTTGGTATAAGCATTGAGATATCACATCTCTGTTATCGGAAGTGTCTCAGGATTGGAATGGGAAGGAGTTGGATATCCCATCTCATGTTATAGGACGGGTCTCAGGTTTGTTATTAGAATCATTGAGATATCATATTGCATGCTGTAGGAAGGGTCTAAGGATTGGAATGGGAAGGACTTGGATATCACATCTCATGCTATAGGTAGGCTCTCAGGTTTGGAAAAGGAAGGAGTTGGATATCACATCTCATGCTATAGGAAGGGTCTCAGGATTGGAATGGGAAGGAGTTGGATATCACATTTCATGTTAGAGGAAGGATCTCAGGTTTGGTATTAGAGGCATTGAGATATCACATCTCATGCTATAGGAAGGTTCTCAGGGTTGGAATGGGAAGGAGTTGGATATCACATCTCAAGCTATAGGAAGGGTCTCAGGTTTGGTATAAGCATTGAGATATCACATCTCATGCTATAGGAAGGGTCTCAGGATTGGAATGGGAAGGAGTTGGATATCACATCTCATGTTATAGGAAAGATATCAGGTTTGGTATTGGAAGCATTGAGACATCACATCTCATGTTATAGGAAGGGTCTCAGGATTGGAATGGGAAGAAGTTGGATATCACATCTCATGCTATAGGAAGGGTCTCAGGTTTGGTATAAGCATTGAGATATCACATCTCATGCTATAGGAAGGGTCTCAGGATTGGAATGGGAAGGAGTTGTATATGACATCTCATGCCATAGGAAGGGTCTCAGGTTTGGTATAAGCATTGAGATATCACATCTCATGCTATAGGAAGTGTCTCAGGATTGGAATTGAAAGGAGTTGGATATCCCATCTCATGTTATAGGACGGGTCTCAGGTTTGGTATAAGCATGGAGATATCACTTCTCATGCTATAGGAAGGGTCTCAGGATTGGAATGGGAAGGAGTTGGATATCACATCTCATGCTATAGGAAGGGTCTCAGGTTTGGTATACGCATGGAGATATCACTTCTCATGCTATAGGAAGGGTCTCAGGATTGGAATGGGAAGGAGTTGGATATTACATCTCATGCTATAGGAAGGGTCTCAGGTTTGGTATTAGAAGCATTGAGATATCACATCTCATGCTATAGGAAGGGTCTCAGGATTGGAATGGGAAGGACTTGGATGTCAGATTTCATGCTATAGGGAGGGTCTCAGGTTTGGTATAAGCATTGAGATATCACATCTCTGCTATCGGAAGGGTCTCAGGATTGGAATGGGAAGGAGTTGGATATCCCATCTCATGTTATAGGAAGGGTCTCAGGTTTGGTATTAGAAGCATTGAGATATCACATCTCATGCTATAGGAAGGGTCTCAGGATTGGAATGGGAAGGACTTGGATGTCAGATCTCATGCTATAGGGAGGGTCTCAAGTTTGATATTAGAAGCATTGAGATAACAAATCTCATGATATCGGAAGGGTGTCAGGATTGGAATGGGAAGGAGTTGGAAATCACATCTCATGATAAAGGAAGGGTCTAAGGTTTGGAAGGGGAAGGATTTGGATATCACATCTCATGTTATAGGACGGGTCTCAGGTTTGGTATTAGAAGCATTGAGATATCAAGTCTCATGATATAGGAAGGGTCTCAGAATTGGAATGGGAAGGAGTTGGATATCACATCTCAAGCTATAGGAAGGGTCTCAGGATTGGAATGGGAAGGAGTTTGATATCACATCTCATGCCATAGTATGGGTCTCAGGTTTGGTAGAAGCATTGGGATATCACATCTCATGCTATCGGAAGGGTATCAGGATTGGATTTGGAAGGAGTTGGATATCCCATCTCATGCTATAGGAAGGGTCTCAGGTTGGAATGGGAAGGAGTTGGATATCACATCTCATGTTATAGGAAGGGTCTCAGGATTGGAATGGGAATGAGTTGGATATCCCATCTCATGTTATAGGACGGGTCTCTGGTTTGGTATAAGCATTGAGATATCACATCTCATGCAATAGGAAGGGTCTCAGGATTGGAATGGGAAGGAGTTGGATATCACATCTCATGCTATAGGAAGGGTCTCAGGTTTGGTATACGCATGGAGATATCACTTCTCATGCTATAGGAAGGGTCTCAGGATTGGAATGGGAAGGAGTTGGATATCACATCTCATGCTATAGGAAGGGTCTCGGGTTTGGTATAAGCATGGAGATATCACTTCTCATGCTATAGGAAGGGTCTCAGGATTGGAATGGGAAGGAGTTGGATATCACATCTCATGTTATAGGAAGGATCTCGGGTTTGGTATTAGAAGCATTGAGACATCACATCTCATGCTATGGGAAGGGTCTCAGGATTAGAATGGGAAGGACTTGGATATCCCATCTCATGTTATAGGAAGGGTCTCAGGTTTGGTATTAGAAGCATTGAGATATCACATCTCATGCTATAGGAAGGGTCTCAGGATTGGAATGGGAAGGACTTGGATGTCAGATCTCATGCTATAGGGAGGGTCTCAAGTTTGATATTAGAAGCATTGAGATAACAAATCTCATGCTATAGGAAGGGTCTCAGGATTGGAATGGGAAGGAGTTGGATATCACATCTCATGTTATAGGAAGGATCTCAGGTTTGGTATTAGAAGCATTGAGACATCACATCTCATGCTATGGGAAGGGTCTCAGGATTAGAATGGGAAGGACTTGGATATCCCATCTCATGTTATAGGAAGGGTCTCAGGTTTGGTATTAGAAGCATTGAGATATCACATCTCATGCTATAGGAAGGGTCTCAGGATTGGAATGGGAAGGACTTGGATGTCAGATCTCATGCTATAGGGAGGGTCTCAAGTTTGATATTAGAAGCATTGAGATAACAAATCTCATGATATCGGAAGGGTGTCAGGATTGGAATGGGAAGGAGTTGGAAATCACATCTCATGATAAAGGAAGGGTTCAAGGTTTGGAAGGGGAAGGATTTGGATATCACATCTCATGTTATAGGACGGGTCTCAGGTTTGGTATTAGAAGCACTGAGATATCAAGTCTCATGGTATAGGAAGGGTCTCAGAATTGGAATGGGAAGGAGTTGGATATCACATCTCATGCTATAGGAAGGGTCTCAGGATTGGAATGGGAAGGAGTTTGATATCACATCTCATGCCATAGTATGGGTCTCAGGTTTGGTAGAAGCATTGGGATATCACATCTCATGCTATCGGAAGGGTATCGGGATTGGATTTGGAAGGAGTTGGATATCCCATCTCATGCTATAGGAAGGGTCTCAGGTTGGAATGGGAAGGAGTTGGATATCACATCTCATGTTATAGGAAGGGTCTCAGGATTGGAATGGGAAGGAGTTGGATATCCCATCTCATGTTATAGGACTGGTCTCTGGTTTGGTATAAGCATTGAGATATCACATCTCATGCTATAGGAAGGGTCTCAGGATTGGAATGGGAAGGAGTTGGATATCACATCTCATGCTATAGGAAGGGTCTCAGGTTTGGTATACGCATGGAGATATCACTTCTCATGCTATAGGAAGGGTCTCAGGATTGGAATGGGAAGGAGTTGGATATCACATCTCATGTTATAGGAAGGATCTCAGGTTTGGTATAAGAAGCATTGAGACATCACATCTCATGCTATGGGAAGGGTCTCAGGATTAGAATGGGAAGGACTTGGATATCCCATCTCATGTTATAGGAAGGGTCTCAGGTTTGGTATTAGAAGCATTGAGATATCACATCTCATGCTATAGGAAGGGTCTCAGGATTGGAATGGGAAGGACTTGGATGTCAGATCTCATGCTATAGGGAGGGTCTCAAGTTTGATATTAGAAGCATTGAGATAACAAATCTCATGATATCGGAAGGGTGTCAGGATTGGAATGGGAAGGAGTTGGATATCACATCTCATGATAAAGGAAGGGTCTAAGGTTTGGAAGGGGAAGGATTTGGATATCACATCTCATGTTATAGGACGGGTCTCAGATTTGGTATTAGAAGCATTGAGATATCAAGTCTCATGGTATAGGAAGGGTCTCAGAATTGGAATGGGAAGGAGTTGGATATCACATCTCAAGCTATAGGAAGGGTCTCAGGATTGGAATGGGAAGGAGTTTGATATCACATCTCATGCCATAGTATGGGTCTCAGGTTTGGTAGAAGCATTGGGATATCACATCTCATGCTATCGGAAGGGTATCAGGATTGGATTTGTAAGGAGTTGGATATCCCATCTCATGCTATAGGAAGGGTCTCAGGTTGGAATGGGAAGGAGTTGGATATCACATCTCATGTTATAGGAAGGGTCTCAGGATTGGAATGGGAAGGACTTGGATATCATATCTCATGCTATAGGAAGGCTCTCAGGTTTGGAAGGGGAAGGAGTTGGATATCACATTTCATGTTAGAGGAAGGATCTCAGGTTTGGTATTAGAGGCATTGAGATATCACATCTCATGCTATAGGAAGGTTCTCAGGATTGGAATGGGAAGGAGTTGGATATCACATCTTAAGCTATAGGAAGGGTCTCAGGTTTGGTATAAGCATTGAGATATCACATCTCATGCTATAGGAAGGGTCTCAGGATTGGAATGGGAAGGAGTTGGATATCACATCTCATGTTATAGGAAAGATATCAGGTTTGGTATTAGAAGCATTGAGACATCACATCTCATGTTATAGGAAGGGTCTCAGGATTGGAATGGGAAGAAGTTGGATATCACATCTCATGCTATAGGAAGGGTCTCAGGTTTGGTATAAGCATTGAGATATCACATCTCATGCTATAGGAAGGGTCTCAGGATTGGAATGGGAAGGAGTTGTATATGACATCTCATGCCATAGGAAGGGTCTCAGGTTTGGTATAAGCATTGAGATATCACATCTCATGCTATAGGAAGTGTCTCAGGATTGGAATTGAAAGGAGTTGGATATCCCATCTCATGTTATAGGACGGGTCTCAGGTTTGTTATTAGAATCATTGAGATATCATATTGCATGCTGTAGGAAGGGTCTAAGGATTGGAATGGGAAGGACTTGGATATCACATCTCATGCTATAGGTAGGCTCTCAGGTTTGGAAAGGGAAGGAGTTGGATATCACATCTCATGCTATAGGAAGGGTCTCAGGATTGGAATGGGAAGTAGTTGGATATCACATCTCATGCTATAGGAAGGGTCTCAGGTTTGGTATAAGCATTGAGATATCACATCTCATGCTATAGGAAGGGTCTCAGGATTGGAATGGGAAGGAGTTGTATATGACATCTCATGCCGTAGGAAGGGTCTCAGGTTTGGTATAAGCATTGAGATATCACTTCTCATGCCATAGGAAGTGTCTCAGGATTGGAATGGGAAGGAGTTGGATATCACATCTCATGTTATAGGAAGGATCTCAGGTTTGGTATTAGAAGCATTGAGAAATCACATCTCATGCTATAGGAAGGGTCTCAGGATTGGAATGGGAAGGAGTTGGATATCACATCTCATGCTAAAGGGAGGGTCTCAGGTTTGGAAGGGGAAGGATTTGGATATAACATCTCGTGTTATAGGAATGATCTCAGGTTTGGTATTAGAAGCATTGAGATATCACATCTCATGCTATCGGAAGGATCTCAGGTTTGGTGTTAGAAGCATTGAGATATAAAATCTCATGCTATAGGAAGGGTCTCAGGATTGGAATGGGAAGGAGGTGGATATCACATCTCATGCTATAGGAAGGGTCTCAGGATTGGAATGGGAAGGAGTTGTATATGACATCTCATGCCACAGGAAGGGTCTCAGGTTTGGTATAAGCATTGAGATATCACATCTCTGCTATCGGAAGGGTCTCAGGATTAGAATGGGAAGGAGGTGGATATCCCATCTTATGTTATAGGAAGTGTCTCAGGTTTGGTATTAGAAGCATTGAGATATCACATCTCATGCTATAGGAAGGGTCTCAGGATTGGAATGGGAAGGACTTGGATATCACATCTCATGCTATAGGGAGGGTCTCAGGATTGGAATGGGAAGTAGTTGGATATCACATCTCATGCTATAGGAAGGGTCTCAGGTTTGGTATTAGAAGCATTGAGATATCACATCTCATGCTATAGGAAGGGTCTCAGGATTGGCATGGGAAGGAATTGGATATCACATCTCATGCTATAGATAGGCTCTCAGGTTTGGAAAGGGAAGGAGTTGGATATCACATCTCATGCTATAGGAAGGGTCTCAGGTTTGGTATAAGCATTGAGATATCACATCTCATGCTATAGGAAGGGTCTCAGGTTTGGTATTAGAAGCATTGAGAAATCACATCTCATGCTATAGGAAGGGTCTCAGGATTGGAATGGGAAGGAGTTGGATATCACATCTCATGCTAAAGGGAGGGTCTCAGGTTTGGAAGGGGAAGGATTTGGATATAACATCTCGTGTTATAGGAATGATCTCAGGTTTGGTATTAGAAGCATTGAGATATCACATCTCATGCTATCGGAAGGATCTCAGGTTTGGTGTTAGAAGCATTGAGATATAAAATCTCATGCTATAGGAAGGGTCTCAGGATTGGAATGGGAAGGAGTTGGATATCACATCTCATGCTATAGGAAGGGTCTCAGGATTGGAATGGGAAGGAGTTGTATATGACATCTCATGCCACAGGAAGGGTCTCAGGTTTGGTATAAGCATTGAGATATCACATCTCTGCTATCGGAAGGGTCTCAGGATTGGAATGGGAAGGAGTTGGATATCCCATCTTATGTTATAGGAAGTGTCTCAGGTTTGGTATTAGAAGCATTGAGATATCACATCTCATGCTATCAGAAGGGTCTCAGGATTGGAATGGGAAGGAGTTGGATATCACATCTCATGCTAAAGGGAGGGTCTCAGGTTTGGAAGGGGAAGGATTTGGATATCACATCTCATGTTATAGGAAGGATCTCAGGTTTGGTATCAGAAGCATTGAGATATGACATCTCATGCTATTGGAAGGATCTCAGGTTTGGTGTTAGAGGCATTGAGATATCACATCTCATGCAAAAGGGAGGGTCCCAGGTTTGGAAGGGGAAGGATTTGGATATCACATCTCTTATTATAGGAAGGATCACAGGTTTGGTATTAGAAGCATTGAGATATCACATCTCATGCTATCGGAAGGGTCTCAGGATTGGAATGGGAAGGAGTTGGATATCACATCTCATGCTATAGGAAGGGTCTCAGGTTTGGAACGGGAAGGAGTTGGATATCACATCTCATGTTATAGGAAGAGTCTCAGGTTTGGTATAAGCATTGAGATATCACATCTCTGCTATCGGAGGTGTCTCAGGATTGGGATGGGAAGGAATTGGATATCACATCTCATGCTATAGGAAGGGTCTCAGGTTTGGAACGGGAAGGAGTTGGATATCCCATCTCATGTTATAGGACGGGTCTCAGGTTTGATATTAGAAGCATTGAGATATCACATCGCATGCTGTAGGAAGGGTCTCAGGTTTGGAATGGGAAGGATTTGATATCACATTTCATGTCATAGGAAGGATCTCAGGTTTGGTATTAGAAGCATTGATATATCACATCTCATGCTATAGGAATGGTCTCAGGATTGGAATGGGTAGGAGTTGGATATTACATTCTTGCTGTAGGAAGTGTCTCAGGTTTGGAATGGGAATGAGTTGGATATCACATCTCATGTTATAGGAAGGGTCTCAGGTTTGGTATAAGCATTGAGATATCACATCTCTGCTATCGGAAGTGGCTCAGGATTGGAATGGGAAGGAGTTGGATATCCCATCTCATGTTATAGGACGGGTCTCTGGTTTGGTATAAGCATTGAGATATCACATCTCATGCTATAGGAAGGGTCTCAGGATTGGAATGGGAAGGATTTGGATATCACATCTCATGCTATAGGAAGGGTCTCAGGTTTGGTATACGCATGGAGATATCACTTCTCATGCTATAGGAAGGGTCTCAGGATTGGAATGGGAAGGAGTTGGATATTACATCTCATGCTATAGGAAGGGTCTCAGGTTTGGTATAAGCATGGAGATATCACTTCTCATGCTATAGGAAGGGTCTCAGGATTGGAATGGGAAGGAGTTGGATATCACATCTCATGTTATAGGAAGGATCTCAGGTTTGGTATTAGAAGCATTGAGACATCACATCTCATGCTATGGGAAGGGTCTCAGGATTGGAATGGGAAGGAGTTGGATATCACATCTCATGCTATAGGAAGGGTCTCAGGTTTGGTATAAGCATTGAGATATCACATCTCATGCTATAGGAAGGGTCTCAGGATTGGAATGGGAAGGAGTTGTATATGACATCTCAGGCCATAGCAAGGGTCTCAGGTTTGGTATAAGCATTGAGATATCACATCTCTGCTATCGGAAGGGTCTCAGGATTGGAATGGGAAGGAGTTGGATATCCCATCTCATGTTATAGGAAGGGTCTCAGGTTTGGTATTAGAAGCATTGAGATATCACATCTCATGCTATAGGAAGGGTCTCAGGATTGGAATGGGAAGGACTTGGATGTCAGATCTCATGCTATAGGGAGGGTCTCAAGTTTGATATTAGAAGCATTGAGATAACAAATCTCATGATATCGGAAGGGTGTCAGGATTGGAATGGGAAGGAGTTGGAAATCACATCTCATGATAAAGGAAGGGTTCAAGGTTTGGAAGGGGAAGGATTTGGATATCACATCTCATGTTATAGGATGGGTCTCAGGTTTGGTATTAGAAGCATTGAGATATCAAGTCTCATGGTATAGGAAGGGTCTCAGAATTGGAATGGGAAGGAGTTGGATATCACATCTCAAGCTATAGGAAGGGTCTCAGGATTGGAATGGGAAGGAGTTTGATATCACATCTCATGCCATAGTATGGGTCTCAGGTTTGGTGGAAGCATTGGGATATACATCTCATGCTATCGGAAGGGTATCGGGATTGGATTTGGAAGGAGTTGGATATCCCATCTCATGCTATAGGAAGGGTCTCAGGTTGGAATGGGAAGGAGTTGGATATCACATCTCATGTTATAGGAAGGGTCTCAGGATTGGAATGGGAAGGAGTTGGATATCCCATCTCATGTTATAGGACGGGTCTCTGGTTTGGTATAAGCATTGAGATATCACATCTCATGCTATAGGAAGGGTCTCAGGATTGGAATGGGAAGGAGTTGGATATCACATCTCATGCTATAGGAAGGGTCTCAGGTTTGGTATACGCATGGAGATATCACTTCTCATGCTATAGGAAGGGTCTCAGGATTGGAATGGGAAGGAGTTGGATATCACATCTCATGCTATAGGAAGGGTCTCGGGTTTGGTATAAGCATGGAGATATCACTTCTCATGCTATAGGAAGGGTCTCAGGATTGGAATGGGAAGGAATTGGATATCACATCTCATGTTATAGGAAGGATCTCAGGTTTGGTATTAGAAGCATTGAGACATCACATCTCATGCTATGGGAAGGGTCTCAGGATTAGAATGGGAAGGACTTGGATATCCCATCTCATGTTATAGGAAGGGTCTCAGGTTTGGTATTAGAAGCATTGAGATATCACATCTCATGCTATAGGAAGGGTCTCAGGATTGGAATGGGAAGGACTTGGATGTCAGATCTCATGCTATAGGGAGGGTCTCAAGTTTGATATTAGAAGCATTGAGATAACAAATCTCATGATATCGGAAGGGTGTCAGGATTGGAATGGGAAGGAGTTGGATATCACATCTCATGATAAAGGAAGGGTCTAAGGTTTGGAAGGGGAAGGATTTGGATATCACATCTCATGTTATAGGACGGGTCTCAGGTTTGGTATTAGAAGCATTGAGATATCAAGTCTCATGGTATAGGAAGGGTCTCAGAATTGGAATGGGAAGGAGTTGGATATCACATCTCAAGCTATAGGAAGGGTCTCAGGATTGGAATGGGAAGGAGTTTGATATCACATCTCATGCCATAGAATGGGTCTCAGGTTTGGTAGAAGCATTGGGATATCACATCTCATGCTATCGGAAGGGTATCAGGATTGGATTTGTAAGGAGTTGGATATCCCATCTCATGCTATAGGAAGGGTCTCAGGATTGGAATGGGAAGGACTTGGATATCATATCTCATGCTATAGGAAGGCTCTCAGGTTTGGAAGGGGAAGGAGTTGGATATCACATTTCATGTTAGAGGAAGGATCTCAGGTTTGGTATTAGAGGCATTGAGATATCACATCTCATGCTATAGGAAGGTTCTCAGGATTGGAATGGGAAGGCGTTGGATATCACATCTCAAGCTATAGGAAGGGTCTCAGGTTTGGTATAAGCATTGAGATATCACATCTCATGCTATAGGAAGGGTCTCAGGATTGGAATGGGAAGGAGTTGGATATCACATCTCATGTTATAGGAAAGATATCAGGTTTGGTATTAGAAGCATTGAGACATCACATCTCATGTTATAGGAAGGGTCTCAGGATTGGAATGGGAAGAAGTTGGATATCACATCTCATGCTATAGGAAGGGTCTCAGGTTTGGTATAAGCATTGAGATATCACATCTCATGCTATAGGAAGGGTCTCAGGATTGGAATGGGAAGGAGTTGGATATCACATCTCATGCTATAGGAAGGGTCTCAGGTTTGGTATAAGCATTGAGATATCACATCTCATGCTATAGGAAGGGTCTCAGGATTGGAATGGGAAGGAGTTGTATATGACATCTCATGCCATAGGAAGGGTCTCAGGTTTGGTATAAGCATTGAGATATCACATCTCATGCTATAGGAAGTGTCTCAGGATTGGAATTGAAAGGAGTTGGATATCCCATCTCATGTTATAGGACGGGTCTCAGGTTTGGTATAAGCATGGAGATATCACTTCTCATGCTATAGGAAGGGTCTCAGGATTGGAATGGGAAGGAGTTGGATATCACATCTCATGCTATAGGAAGGGTCTCAGGTTTGGTATACGCATGGAGATATCACTTCTCATGCTATAGGAAGGGTCTCAGGATTGGAATGGGAAGGAGTTGGATATTACATCTCATGCTATAGGAAGGGTCTCAGGTTTGGTATTAGAAGCATTGAGATATCACATCTCATGCTATAGGAAGGGTCTCAGGATTGGAATGGGAAGGACTTGGATGTCAGATCTCATGCTATAGGGAGGGTCTCAGGTTTGGTATAAGCATTGAGATATCACATCTCTGCTATCGGAAGGGTCTCAGGATTGGAATGGGAAGGAGTTGGATATCCCATCTCATGTTATAGGAAGGGTCTCAGGTTTGGTATTAGAAGCATTGAGATATCACATCTCATGCTATAGGAAGGGTCTCAGGATTGGAATGGGAAGGACTTGGATGTCAGATCTCATGCTATAGGGAGGGTCTCAAGTTTGGTATAAGCATTGAGATATCACATCTCTGCTATCGGAAGGGTCTCAGGATTGGAATGGGAAGGAGTTGGATATCACATCTCATGCTATAGGAAGGGTCTCAGGTTTGGTATAAGCATTGAGATATCACATCTCATGCTATAGGAAGGGTCTCAGGATTGGAATGGGAAGGAGTTGTATATGACATCTCATGCCATAGGAAGGGTCTCAGGTTTGGTATAAGCATTGAGATATCACATCTCATGCTATAGGAAGTGTCTCAGGATTGGAATTGAAAGGAGTTGGATATCCCATCTCATGTTATAGGAGGGGTCTCAGGTTTGTTATTAGAATCATTGAGATATCATATTGCATGCTGTAGGAAGGGTCTAAGGATTGGAATGGGAAGGACTTGGATATCACATCTCATGCTATAGGTAGGCTCTCAGGTTTGGAAAGGGAAGGAGTTGGATATCACATTTCATGTTAGAGGAAGGATCTCAGGTTTGGTATTAGAGGCATTGAGATATCACATCTCATGCTATAGGAAGCGTCTCAGGATTGGAATGGGAAGGAGTTGGATATCACATCTCATGCTATAGGAAGGGTCTTAAGTTTGGTATAAGCATTGAGATATCACATCTCATGCTATAGGAAGGGTCTCAGGATTGCAATGGGAAGGAGTTGGATATCACATTTGATGTTATAGGAAGGATCTCAGGTTTGGTATTAGAAGCATTGAGACATCACATCTCATGCTATGGGAAGGGTCTCAGGATTGGAATGGGAAGGAGTTGGATATCACATCTCATGCTATAGGAAGGGTCTCAGGTTTGGTATAAGCATTGAGATATCACATCTCATACTATAGGAAGGGTCTCAGGATTGGAATGGGAAGGAGTTGTATGTGACATCTCATGCCATAGGAAAGGTCTCAGGTTTGGTATAAGCATTGAGATATCACATCTCTGCTATCGGAAGGGTCTCAGGATTGGAATGGGAAGGAGTTGGATATCCCATCTCATGTTATAGGAAGAGTCACAGGTTTGGTATTAGAAGCATTGAGATATCACATCTCATGCTATAGGAAGTGTCTCAGGATTGGAATGGGAAGGAGTTTGATATCACATCTCATGCCATGTATGGGTCTCAGGTTTTGTAGAAGCATTGGGATATCACATCTCATGCTATCGGAAGGGTATCAGGATTGGATTTGGAAGGAGTTGAATATCCCATCTCATGCTATAGGAAGGGTCTCAGGTTGGAATGGGAAGGAGTTGGATATCACATCTGATGTTATAGGAAGGGTCTCAGGATTGGAATGGGAAGGACTTGGATATCACATCTCATGCTATAGGAAGGCTCTCAGGTTTGGAAGGGGAAGGAGTTGGATATCACATCTCATGTTATAGGAAAGATCTCAGGTTTGGTATTAGAAGCATTGAGACATCACATCTCATGTTATAGGAAGGGTCTCAGGATTGGAATGGGAAGGACTTGGATATCACATCTCATGCTATAGGAAGGCTCTCAGGTTTGGAAGGGGAAGGAGTTGGATATCACATTTCATGTTAGAGGTAGGATCTCAGGTTTGGTAAAGAGGCATTGAGATAACACATCTCATGCTATCGGAAGGGTCTCAGGATTGGAATGGGAAGGAGTTTGATATCACATCTCATGCTATAGGAAGGGTCTCAGGTTTGGAACTGGAAGGAGTTGGATATCCCATCTCATGTTATAGGACGGGTCTCAGGTTTATTATTAGAAGCATTGAGATATCACATCGCATGCTGTAGGAAGGGTCTCAGGATTGGAATGGGAAGGAGTTGGATATTACATTCTTGCTATAGGAAGGGTCTCATGTTTGGAATGGGAAGGAGTTGGATATCACATATGCTATAGGAAGGGTCTCAGGTTTGGAACGGAAATAATTGGATATCACATCTCATGCTATAGAAAGGGTCTCAGGTTTGGTATAAGTATTGAGATATCACATCTCTGCTATCGGAAGTGTCTCAGGATTGGAATGGGAAGGAGTTGGATATCCCATCTCATGTTATAGGACGGGTCTCAGGTTTGTTATTAGAATCATTGAGATTTCATATTGCATGCTGTAGGAAGGGTCTAAGGATTGGAATGGGAAGGACTTGGATATCACATCTCATGCTATAGGTAGGCTCTCAGGATTGGAATGGGAAGGAGTTGTATATGACATCTCATGCCATAGGAAGGGTCTCAGGTTTGGTATAAGCATTGAGATATCACATCTCTGCTATCGGAAGGGTCTCAGGATTGGTATTAGAAGCATTGAGATATCAAGTCTCATGGTATAGGAAGGGTCTCAGAATTGGAATGGGAAGGAGTTGGATATCACATCTCAAGCTATAGGAAGGGTCTCAGGATTGGAATGGGAAGGAGTTTGATATCACATCTCATGCCATAGTATGGGTCTCAGGTTTGGTAGAAGCATTGGGATATCACATCTCATGCTATCGGAAGGGTATCAGGATTGGATTTGGAAGGAGTTGGATATCCCATCTCATGCTATAGGAAGGGTCTCAGGTTGGAATGGGAAGGAGTTGGATATCACATCTCATGTTATAGGAAGGGTCTCAGGATTGGAATGGGAAGGAGTTGGATATCCCATCTCATGTTATAGGACGGGTCTCTGGTTTGGTATAAGCATTGAGATATCACATCTCATGCTATTGGAAGGGTCTCAGGATTGGAATGGGAAGGATTTGGATATCACATCTCATGCTATAGGAAGGGTCTCGGTTTTGGTATAAGCATGGAGATATCACTTCTCATGCTATAGGAAGGGTCTCAGGATTGGAATGGGAAGGAGTTGGATATCACATCTCATGTTATAGGAAGGATCTCAGGTTTGGTATTAGAAGCATTGAGACATCACATCTCATGCTATGGGAAGGGTCTCAGGATTAGAATAGGAAGGACTTGGATATCCCATCTCATGTTATAGGAAGGGTCTCAGGTTTGGTATTAGAAGCATTGAGATATCACATCTCATGCTATAGGAAGGGTCTCAGGATTGGAATGGGAAGGAGTTGTATGTGACATCTCATGCCATAGGAAAGGTCTCAGGTTTGGTATAAGCATTGAGATATCACATCTCTGCTATCGGAAGGGTCTCAGGATTGGAATGGGAAGGAGTTGGATATCCCATCTCATGTTATAGGAAGAGTCACAGGTTTGGTATTAGAAGCATTGAGATATCACATCTCATGCTATAGGAAGTGTCTCAGGATTGGAATGGGAAGGAGTTTGATATCACATCTCATGCCATGTATGGGTCTCAGGTTTTGTAGAAGCATTGGGATATCACATCTCATGCTATCGGAAGGGTATCAGGATTGGATTTGGAAGGAGTTGAATATCCCATCTCATGCTATAGGAAGGGTCTCAGGTTGGAATGGGAAGGAGTTGGATATCACATCTGATGTTATAGGAAGGGTCTCAGGATTGGAATGGGAAGGACTTGGATATCACATCTCATGCTATAGGAAGGCTCTCAGGTTTGGAAGGGGAAGGAGTTGGATATCACATCTCATGTTATAGGAAAGATCTCAGGTTTGGTATTAGAAGCATTGAGACATCACATCTCATGTTATAGGAAGGGTCTCAGGATTGGAATGGGAAGGACTTGGATATCACATCTCATGCTATAGGAAGGCTCTCAGGTTTGGAAGGGGAAGGAGTTGGATATCACATTTCATGTTAGAGGTAGGATCTCAGGTTTGGTAAAGAGGCATTGAGATAACACATCTCATGCTATCGGAAGGGTCTCAGGATTGGAATGGGAAGGAGTTTGATATCACATCTCATGCTATAGGAAGGGTCTCAGGTTTGGAACTGGAAGGAGTTGGATATCCCATCTCATGTTATAGGACGGGTCTCAGGTTTATTATTAGAAGCATTGAGATATCACATCGCATGCTGTAGGAAGGGTCTCAGGATTGGAATGGGAAGGAGTTGGATATTACATTCTTGCTATAGGAAGGGTCTCATGTTTGGAATGGGAAGGAGTTGGATATCACATATGCTATAGGAAGGGTCTCAGGTTTGGAACGGAAATAATTGGATATCACATCTCATGCTATCGGAAGGGTCTCAGGTTTGGTATAAGTATTGAGATATCACATCTCTGCTATCGGAAGTGTCTCAGGATTGGAATGGGAAGGAGTTGGATATCCCATCTCATGTTATAGGACGGGTCTCAGGTTTGTTATTAGAATCATTGAGATTTCATATTGCATGCTGTAGGAAGGGTCTAAGGATTGGAATGGGAAGGACTTGGATATCACATCTCATGCTATAGGTAGGCTCTCAGGATTGGAATGGGAAGGAGTTGTATATGACATCTCATGCCATAGGAAGGGTCTCAGGTTTGGTATAAGCATTGAGATATCACATCTCTGCTATCGGAAGGGTCTCAGGATTGGTATTAGAAGCATTGAGATATCAAGTCTCATGGTATAGGAAGGGTCTCAGAATTGGAATGGGAAGGAGTTGGATATCACATCTCAAGCTATAGGAAGGGTCTCAGGATTGGAATGGGAAGGAGTTTGATATCACATCTCATGCCATAGTATGGGTCTCAGGTTTGGTAGAAGCATTGGGATATCACATCTCATGCTATCGGAAGGGTATCAGGATTGGATTTGGAAGGAGTTGGATATCCCATCTCATGCTATAGGAAGGGTCTCAGGTTGGAATGGGAAGGAGTTGGATATCACATCTCATGTTATAGGAAGGGTCTCAGGATTGGAATGGGAAGGAGTTGGATATCCCATCTCATGTTATAGGACGGGTCTCTGGTTTGGTATAAGCATTGAGATATCACATCTCATGCTATTGGAAGGGTCTCAGGATTGGAATGGGAAGGATTTGGATATCACATCTCATGCTATAGGAAGGGTCTCGGTTTTGGTATAAGCATGGAGATATCACTTCTCATGCTATAGGAAGGGTCTCAGGATTGGAATGGGAAGGAGTTGGATATCACATCTCATGTTATAGGAAGGATCTCAGGTTTGGTATTAGAAGCATTGAGACATCACATCTCATGCTATGGGAAGGGTCTCAGGATTAGAATAGGAAGGACTTGGATATCCCATCTCATGTTATAGGAAGGGTCTCAGGTTTGGTATTAGAAGCATTGAGATATCACATCTCATGCTATAGGAAGGGTCTCAGGATTGGAATGGGAAGGACTTGGATGTCAGATCTCATGCTATAGGGAGGGTCTCAAGTTTGATATTAGAAGCATTGAGATAACAAATCTCATGATATCGGGAGGGTGTCAGGATTGGAATGGGAAGGAGTTGGATATCACATCTCATGATAAAGGAAGGGTCTAAGGTTTGGAAGGGGAAGGATTTGGATATCACATCTCATGTTATAGGAAGGGTCTCAGGTTTGGTATTAGAAGCATTGAGATATCAAGTCTCATGGTATAGGAAGGGTCTCAGAATTGGAATGGGAAGGAGTTGGATATCACATCTCAAGCTATAGGAAGGGTCTCAGGATTGGAATGGGAAGGAGTTTGATATCACATCTCATGCCATAGTATGGGTCTCAGGTTTGGTAGAAGCATTGGGATATCACATCTCATGCTATAGGAAGGGACTCAGGATTGGAATGGGAAGGAGTTGGATATCACATCTCATGTTATAGGAAAGATATCAGGTTTGGTATTAGAAGCATTGAGACATCACATCTCATGTTATAGGAAGGGTCTCAGGATTGGAATGGGAAGAAGTTGGATATCACATCTCATGCCATAGGAAGGGTCTCAGGTTTGGTATAAGCATTGAGATATCACATCTCTGCTATCGGAAGGGTCTCAGGATTGGAATGGGAAGGAGTTTGATATCACGTCTCATGCCATGTATGGGTCTCAGGTTTTGTAGAAGCATTGGGATATCACATCTCATGCTATCGGAAGGGTATCAGGATTGGATTTGGAAGGAGTTGGATATCCCATCTCATGCTATAGGAAGGGTCTCTGGTTGGAATGGGAAGGAGTTGGATATCACATCTGATGTTATAGGAAGGGTCTTAGGATTGGAATGGGAAGGACTTGGATATCACATCTCATGCTATAGGAAGGCTCTCAGGTTTGGAAGGGGAAGGAGTTGGATATCACATTTCATGTTAGAGGTAGGATATCAGGTTTGGTAAAGAGGCATTGAGATATCACATCTCGTGCTATAGGAAGGGTCTCAGAATTGGAATGGGAAGGAGTTGGATATCACATCTCATGTTATAGGAAAGATCTCAGGTTTGGTATTAGAAGCATTGAGACATCACATCTCATGTTATAGGAAGGGTCTCAGGATTGGAATGGGAAGAAGTTGGATATCACATCTCATGCTATAGGAAGGGTCTCAGGTTTCGTATAAGCATTGAGATATCACATCTCATGCTATAGGAAGGGTCTCAGGATTGGAATGGGAAGGAGTTGTATATGACATCTCATGCCATAGGAAGGGTCTCAGGTTTGGTGTTAGAGGCATTGAGATATCACATCTCATGCTATAGGAAGGGTCTCAGGATTGGAATGGGAAGGAGTTGGATATCACATCTCATGCTATAGGAAGGGTCTCAGGTTTGGTATAAGCATTGAGATATCACATCTCATGCTATAGGAAGGGTCTCAGGATTGGAATGGGAAGGAGTTGTATATCACATCTGATGTTATAGGAAGGGTCTCAGGTTTGGTATAAGCATTGAGATATCACATCTCATGCTATAGGAAGGGTCTCAGGATTGGAATGGGAAGGAGTTGTATATGACATCTCATGCCATAGGAAGGGTCTCAGGTTTGGTATAAGCATTGAGATATCACATCTCTGCTATCGGAAGGGTCTCAGGATTGGAATGGGAAGGAGTTGGATATCCCATCTCATGTTATAGGAAGAGTCTCAGGTTTGGTATTAGAAGCATTGAGATATCACATCTCATGCTATAGGAAGTGTCTCAGGATTGGAATGGGAAGGAGTTTGATATCACATCTCATGCCATGAATGGGTCTCAGGTTTTGTAGAAGCATTGGGATATCACATCTCATGCTATCGGAAGGGTATCAGGATTGGATTTGGAAGGAGTTGGATATCCCATCTCATGCTATAGGAAGGGTCTCAGGTTGGAATGGGAAGGAGTTGGATATCACATCTGATGTTATAGGAAGGGTCTCAGGATTGGAATGGGAAGGACTTGGATATCACATCTCATGCTATAGGAAGGCTCTCAGGTTTTGAAGGGGAAGGAGTTGGATATCACATTTCATGTTAGAGATAGGATCTCAGGTTTGGTATTAGAGGCATTGAGATATCACATCTCATGCTAAAGGGAGGGTCTCAGGTTTGGAAGGGGAAGGATTTGGATATCACATCTCATGTTATAGGAAGGATCTCAGGTTTGGTATTAGAAGCATTGAGATATCACAACTCATGCTATCGGAAGGATCTCAGGTTTGGTATTAGAGGCATTGAGATATCACATCTCATGCTATTAGAAGGGTCTCAGGATTGGAATGGGAAGAGTCGGATATCACATCTCATGCTAAAGGGAGGGTCTCAGGTTTTGAAGTGGAAGGATTTGGATATCACATCTCATGTTATAGGAAGGATCTCAGGTTTGGTATTAGAAGCATTGAGATATCACATCTCATGCTATAGGAAGGGTCTCAAGATTGGAATGGGAAGGAGTTGGATATCACATCTCAAGCTATAGGAAGGGTCTCAGGATTGGAATGGGAAGGAGTTTGATATCACATCTCATGCCATAGTATGGGTCTCAGGTTTGGTAGAAGCATTGGGATATCACATCTCATGCTATCGGAAGGGTATCAGGATTGGATTTGGAAGGAGTTGGATATCCCATCTCATGCTATAGGAAGGGTCTCAGGTTGGAATGGGAAGGAGTTGGATATCACATCTCATGTTATAGGAAGGGTCTCAGGATTGGAATGGGAAGGACTTGGATATCATATCTCATGCTATGGGAAGGCTCTCAGGTTTGATAGGGGAAGGAGTTGGATATCACATTTCATGTTAGAGGAAGGACCTCAGGTTTGGTATTAGAGGCATTGAGATATCACATCTCATGCTATAGGAAGGGTCTCAGGATTGGAATGGGAAGGAGTTGGATATCACATCTCAAGCTATAGGAAGGGTCTCAGGTTTGGTATAAGCATTGAGATATCACATCTCAAGCTATAGGAAGGGTCTCAGGATTGGAATGGGAAGGAGTTGGATATCACATCTCATGTTATAGGAAAGATCTCAGGTTTGGTATTAGAAGCATTGAGACATTACATCTCATGTTATAGGAAGGGTCTCAGGATTGGAATGGGAAGAAGTTGGATATCACATCTCATGCTATAGGAAGGGTCTCAGGTGTGGTATAAGCATTGAGATATCACATCTCATGCTATAGGAAGGGTCTTAGGATTGGAATGGGAAGGAGTCGGATATCACATCTCATGCTAAAGGGAGGGTCTCAGGTTTGGAAGTGGAAGTATTTGGATATCACATCTCATGTTATAGGAAGGATCTCAGGCTTGGTATTAGAAGCATTGAGATATCACATTTCATGCTATAGGAAGGGTCTCAGGATTGGAATGGGAAGGAGTTGTATGTGACATCTCATGCCATAGGAAAGGTCTCAGGTTTGGTATAAGCATTGAGATATCACATCTCTGCTATCGGAAGGGTCTCAGGATTGGAATGGGAAGGAGTTGGATATCCCATCTCATGTTATAGGAAGAGTCACAGGTTTGGTATTAGAAGCATTGAGATATCACATCTCATGCTATAGGAAGTGTCTCAGGATTGGAATGGGAAGGAGTTTGATATCACATCTCATGCCATGTATGGGTCTCAGGTTTTGTAGAAGCATTGGGATATCACATCTCATGCTATCGGAAGGGTATCAGGATTGGATTTGGAAGGAGTTGAATATCCCATCTCATGCTATAGGAAGGGTCTCAGGTTGGAATGGGAAGGAGTTGGATATCACATCTGATGTTATAGGAAGGGTCTCAGGATTGGAATGGGAAGGACTTGGATATCACATCTCATGCTATAGGAAGGCTCTCAGGTTTGGAAGGGGAAGGAGTTGGATATCACATCTCATGTTATAGGAAAGATCTCAGGTTTGGTATTAGAAGCATTGAGACATCACATCTCATGTTATAGGAAGGGTCTCAGGATTGGAATGGGAAGGACTTGGATATCACATCTCATGCTATAGGAAGGCTCTCAGGTTTGGAAGGGGAAGGAGTTGGATATCACATTTCATGTTAGAGGTAGGATCTCAGGTTTGGTAAAGAGGCATTGAGATAACACATCTCATGCTATCGGAAGGGTCTCAGGATTGGAATGGGAAGGAGTTTGATATCACATCTCATGCTATAGGAAGGGTCTCAGGTTTGGAACTGGAAGGAGTTGGATATCCCATCTCATGTTATAGGACGGGTCTCAGGTTTATTATTAGAAGCATTGAGATATCACATCGCATGCTGTAGGAAGGGTCTCAGGATTGGAATGGGAAGGAGTTGGATATTACATTCTTGCTATAGGAAGGGTCTCATGTTTGGAATGGGAAGGAGTTGGATATCACATATGCTATAGGAAGGGTCTCAGGTTTGGAACGGAAATAATTGGATATCACATCTCATGCTATAGAAAGGGTCTCAGGTTTGGTATAAGTATTGAGATATCACATCTCTGCTATCGGAAGTGTCTCAGGATTGGAATGGGAAGGAGTTGGATATCCCATCTCATGTTATAGGACGGGTCTCAGGTTTGTTATTAGAATCATTGAGATTTCATATTGCATGCTGTAGGAAGGGTCTAAGGATTGGAATGGGAAGGACTTGGATATCACATCTCATGCTATAGGTAGGCTCTCAGGATTGGAATGGGAAGGAGTTGTATATGACATCTCATGCCATAGGAAGGGTCTCAGGTTTGGTATAAGCATTGAGATATCACATCTCTGCTATCGGAAGGGTCTCAGGATTGGTATTAGAAGCATTGAGATATCAAGTCTCATGGTATAGGAAGGGTCTCAGAATTGGAATGGGAAGGAGTTGGATATCACATCTCAAGCTATAGGAAGGGTCTCAGGATTGGAATGGGAAGGAGTTTGATATCACATCTCATGCCATAGTATGGGTCTCAGGTTTGGTAGAAGCATTGGGATATCACATCTCATGCTATCGGAAGGGTATCAGGATTGGATTTGGAAGGAGTTGGATATCCCATCTCATGCTATAGGAAGGGTCTCAGGTTGGAATGGGAAGGAGTTGGATATCACATCTCATGTTATAGGAAGGGTCTCAGGATTGGAATGGGAAGGAGTTGGATATCCCATCTCATGTTATAGGACGGGTCTCTGGTTTGGTATAAGCATTGAGATATCACATCTCATGCTATTGGAAGGGTCTCAGGATTGGAATGGGAAGGATTTGGATATCACATCTCATGCTATAGGAAGGGTCTCGGTTTTGGTATAAGCATGGAGATATCACTTCTCATGCTATAGGAAGGGTCTCAGGATTGGAATGGGAAGGAGTTGGATATCACATCTCATGTTATAGGAAGGATCTCAGGTTTGGTATTAGAAGCATTGAGACATCACATCTCATGCTATGGGAAGGGTCTCAGGATTAGAATAGGAAGGACTTGGATATCCCATCTCATGTTATAGGAAGGGTCTCAGGTTTGGTATTAGAAGCATTGAGATATCACATCTCATGCTATAGGAAGGGTCTCAGGATTGGAATGGGAAGGAGTTGTATGTGACATCTCATGCCATAGGAAAGGTCTCAGGTTTGGTATAAGCATTGAGATATCACATCTCTGCTATCGGAAGGGTCTCAGGATTGGAATGGGAAGGAGTTGGATATCCCATCTCATGTTATAGGAAGAGTCACAGGTTTGGTATTAGAAGCATTGAGATATCACATCTCATGCTATAGGAAGTGTCTCAGGATTGGAATGGGAAGGAGTTTGATATCACATCTCATGCCATGTATGGGTCTCAGGTTTTGTAGAAGCATTGGGATATCACATCTCATGCTATCGGAAGGGTATCAGGATTGGATTTGGAAGGAGTTGAATATCCCATCTCATGCTATAGGAAGGGTCTCAGGTTGGAATGGGAAGGAGTTGGATATCACATCTGATGTTATAGGAAGGGTCTCAGGATTGGAATGGGAAGGACTTGGATATCACATCTCATGCTATAGGAAGGCTCTCAGGTTTGGAAGGGGAAGGAGTTGGATATCACATCTCATGTTATAGGAAAGATCTCAGGTTTGGTATTAGAAGCATTGAGACATCACATCTCATGTTATAGGAAGGGTCTCAGGATTGGAATGGGAAGGACTTGGATATCACATCTCATGCTATAGGAAGGCTCTCAGGTTTGGAAGGGGAAGGAGTTGGATATCACATTTCATGTTAGAGGTAGGATCTCAGGTTTGGTAAAGAGGCATTGAGATAACACATCTCATGCTATCGGAAGGGTCTCAGGATTGGAATGGGAAGGAGTTTGATATCACATCTCATGCTATAGGAAGGGTCTCAGGTTTGGAACTGGAAGGAGTTGGATATCCCATCTCATGTTATAGGACGGGTCTCAGGTTTATTATTAGAAGCATTGAGATATCACATCGCATGCTGTAGGAAGGGTCTCAGGATTGGAATGGGAAGGAGTTGGATATTACATTCTTGCTATAGGAAGGGTCTCATGTTTGGAATGGGAAGGAGTTGGATATCACATATGCTATAGGAAGGGTCTCAGGTTTGGAACGGAAATAATTGGATATCACATCTCATGCTATAGGAAGGGTCTCAGGTTTGGTATAAGTATTGAGATATCACATCTCTGCTATCGGAAGTGTCTCAGGATTGGAATGGGAAGGAGTTGGATATCCCATCTCATGTTATAGGACGGGTCTCAGGTTTGTTATTAGAATCATTGAGATTTCATATTGCATGCTGTAGGAAGGGTCTAAGGATTGGAATGGGAAGGACTTGGATATCACATCTCATGCTATAGGTAGGCTCTCAGGATTGGAATGGGAAGGAGTTGTATATGACATCTCATGCCATAGGAAGGGTCTCAGGTTTGGTATAAGCATTGAGATATCACATCTCTGCTATCGGAAGGGTCTCAGGATTGGTATTAGAAGCATTGAGATATCAAGTCTCATGGTATAGGAAGGGTCTCAGAATTGGAATGGGAAGGAGTTGGATATCACATCTCAAGCTATAGGAAGGGTCTCAGGATTGGAATGGGAAGGAGTTTGATATCACATCTCATGCCATAGTATGGGTCTCAGGTTTGGTAGAAGCATTGGGATATCACATCTCATGCTATCGGAAGGGTATCAGGATTGGATTTGGAAGGAGTTGGATATCCCATCTCATGCTATAGGAAGGGTCTCAGGTTGGAATGGGAAGGAGTTGGATATCACATCTCATGTTATAGGAAGGGTCTCAGGATTGGAATGGGAAGGAGTTGGATATCCCATCTCATGTTATAGGACGGGTCTCTGGTTTGGTATAAGCATTGAGATATCACATCTCATGCTATTGGAAGGGTCTCAGGATTGGAATGGGAAGGATTTGGATATCACATCTCATGCTATAGGAAGGGTCTCGGTTTTGGTATAAGCATGGAGATATCACTTCTCATGCTATAGGAAGGGTCTCAGGATTGGAATGGGAAGGAGTTGGATATCACATCTCATGTTATAGGAAGGATCTCAGGTTTGGTATTAGAAGCATTGAGACATCACATCTCATGCTATGGGAAGGGTCTCAGGATTAGAATAGGAAGGACTTGGATATCCCATCTCATGTTATAGGAAGGGTCTCAGGTTTGGTATTAGAAGCATTGAGATATCACATCTCATGCTATAGGAAGGGTCTCAGGATTGGAATGGGAAGGACTTGGATGTCAGATCTCATGCTATAGGGAGGGTCTCAAGTTTGATATTAGAAGCATTGAGATAACAAATCTCATGATATCGGGAGGGTGTCAGGATTGGAATGGGAAGGAGTTGGATATCACATCTCATGATAAAGGAAGGGTCTAAGGTTTGGAAGGGGAAGGATTTGGATATCACATCTCATGTTATAGGAAGGGTCTCAGGTTTGGTATTAGAAGCATTGAGATATCAAGTCTCATGGTATAGGAAGGGTCTCAGAATTGGAATGGGAAGGAGTTGGATATCACATCTCAAGCTATAGGAAGGGTCTCAGGATTGGAATGGGAAGGAGTTTGATATCACATCTCATGCCATAGTATGGGTCTCAGGTTTGGTAGAAGCATTGGGATATCACATCTCATGCTATAGGAAGGGACTCAGGATTGGAATGGGAAGGAGTTGGATATCACATCTCATGTTATAGGAAAGATATCAGGTTTGGTATTAGAAGCATTGAGACATCACATCTCATGTTATAGGAAGGGTCTCAGGATTGGAATGGGAAGAAGTTGGATATCACATCTCATGCCATAGGAAGGGTCTCAGGTTTGGTATAAGCATTGAGATATCACATCTCTGCTATCGGAAGGGTCTCAGGATTGGAATGGGAAGGAGTTTGATATCACGTCTCATGCCATGTATGGGTCTCAGGTTTTGTAGAAGCATTGGGATATCACATCTCATGCTATCGGAAGGGTATCAGGATTGGATTTGGAAGGAGTTGGATATCCCATCTCATGCTATAGGAAGGGTCTCTGGTTGGAATGGGAAGGAGTTGGATATCACATCTGATGTTATAGGAAGGGTCTTAGGATTGGAATGGGAAGGACTTGGATATCACATCTCATGCTATAGGAAGGCTCTCAGGTTTGGAAGGGGAAGGAGTTGGATATCACATTTCATGTTAGAGGTAGGATATCAGGTTTGGTAAAGAGGCATTGAGATATCACATCTCGTGCTATAGGAAGGGTCTCAGAATTGGAATGGGAAGGAGTTGGATATCACATCTCATGTTATAGGAAAGATCTCAGGTTTGGTATTAGAAGCATTGAGACATCACATCTCATGTTATAGGAAGGGTCTCAGGATTGGAATGGGAAGAAGTTGGATATCACATCTCATGCTATAGGAAGGGTCTCAGGTTTCGTATAAGCATTGAGATATCACATCTCATGCTATAGGAAGGGTCTCAGGATTGGAATGGGAAGGAGTTGTATATGACATCTCATGCCATAGGAAGGGTCTCAGGTTTGGTGTTAGAGGCATTGAGATATCACATCTCATGCTATAGGAAGGGTCTCAGGATTGGAATGGGAAGGAGTTGGATATCACATCTCATGCTATAGGAAGGGTCTCAGGTTTGGTATAAGCATTGAGATATCACATCTCATGCTATAGGAAGGGTCTCAGGATTGGAATGGGAAGGAGTTGTATATCACATCTGATGTTATAGGAAGGGTCTCAGGTTTGGTATAAGCATTGAGATATCACATCTCATGCTATAGGAAGGGTCTCAGGATTGGAATGGGAAGGAGTTGTATATGACATCTCATGCCATAGGAAGGGTCTCAGGTTTGGTATAAGCATTGAGATATCACATCTCTGCTATCGGAAGGGTCTCAGGATTGGAATGGGAAGGAGTTGGATATCCCATCTCATGTTATAGGAAGAGTCTCAGGTTTGGTATTAGAAGCATTGAGATATCACATCTCATGCTATAGGAAGTGTCTCAGGATTGGAATGGGAAGGAGTTTGATATCACATCTCATGCCATGAATGGGTCTCAGGTTTTGTAGAAGCATTGGGATATCACATCTCATGCTATCGGAAGGGTATCAGGATTGGATTTGGAAGGAGTTGGATATCCCATCTCATGCTATAGGAAGGGTCTCAGGTTGGAATGGGAAGGAGTTGGATATCACATCTGATGTTATAGGAAGGGTCTCAGGATTGGAATGGGAAGGACTTGGATATCACATCTCATGCTATAGGAAGGCTCTCAGGTTTTGAAGGGGAAGGAGTTGGATATCACATTTCATGTTAGAGATAGGATCTCAGGTTTGGTATTAGAGGCATTGAGATATCACATCTCATGCTAAAGGGAGGGTCTCAGGTTTGGAAGGGGAAGGATTTGGATATCACATCTCATGTTATAGGAAGGATCTCAGGTTTGGTATTAGAAGCATTGAGATATCACAACTCATGCTATCGGAAGGATCTCAGGTTTGGTATTAGAGGCATTGAGATATCACATCTCATGCTATTAGAAGGGTCTCAGGATTGGAATGGGAAGAGTCGGATATCATATCTCATGCTAAAGGGAGGGTCTCAGGTTTTGAAGTGGAAGGATTTGGATATCACATCTCATGTTATAGGAAGGATCTCAGGTTTGGTATTAGAAGCATTGAGATATCACATCTCATGCTATAGGAAGGGTCTCAAGATTGGAATGGGAAGGAGTTGGATATCACATCTCAAGCTATAGGAAGGGTCTCAGGATTGGAATGGGAAGGAGTTTGATATCACATCTCATGCCATAGTATGGGTCTCAGGTTTGGTAGAAGCATTGGGATATCACATCTCATGCTATCGGAAGGGTATCAGGATTGGATTTGGAAGGAGTTGGATATCCCATCTCATGCTATAGGAAGGGTCTCAGGTTGGAATGGGAAGGAGTTGGATATCACATCTCATGTTATAGGAAGGGTCTCAGGATTGGAATGGGAAGGACTTGGATATCATATCTCATGCTATGGGAAGGCTCTCAGGTTTGATAGGGGAAGGAGTTGGATATCACATTTCATGTTAGAGGAAGGACCTCAGGTTTGGTATTAGAGGCATTGAGATATCACATCTCATGCTATAGGAAGGGTCTCAGGATTGGAATGGGAAGGAGTTGGATATCACATCTCAAGCTATAGGAAGGGTCTCAGGTTTGGTATAAGCATTGAGATATCACATCTCAAGCTATAGGAAGGGTCTCAGGATTGGAATGGGAAGGAGTTGGATATCACATCTCATGTTATAGGAAAGATCTCAGGTTTGGTATTAGAAGCATTGAGACATTACATCTCATGTTATAGGAAGGGTCTCAGGATTGGAATGGGAAGAAGTTGGATATCACATCTCATGCTATAGGAAGGGTCTCAGGTGTGGTATAAGCATTGAGATATCACATCTCATGCTATAGGAAGGGTCTTAGGATTGGAATGGGAAGGAGTCGGATATCACATCTCATGCTAAAGGGAGGGTCTCAGGTTTGGAAGTGGAAGTATTTGGATATCACATCTCATGTTATAGGAAGGATCTCAGGCTTGGTATTAGAAGCATTGAGATATCACATTTCATGCTATAGGAAGGGTCTCAGGATTGGAATGGGAAGGAGTTGGATATCCCATCTCATGCTATAGGAAGGGTCTCAGGTTTGTTATTAGCATTGAGATATCCCATCTCATGCTATAGGAAGGGTCTCAGGTTTGGAATCGGAAGGAGTTGTATATGACATCTCATGCCATAGGAAGGGTCTCAGGTTTGGTATAAGCATTGAGATATCACATCTCTGCTATCGGAATGGTCTCAGGATTGGAATGGGAAGGAGTTGGATATCCCATCTCGTTATAGGAAGGGTCTCAGGTTTGGTATTAGAAGCATTGAGATATCACATCTCATGGTATAGGACGGGTCTCAGAATTGGAATGGGAAGGAGTTGGATATCACATCTCAAGCTATAGGAAGGGTCTCAGGATTGGAATGGGAAGGAGTTTGTTATCACATCTCATGCCATGTATGGGTCTCAGGTTTTGTAGAAGCATTGGGATGTCACATCTCATGCTATCGGAAGGGTATCATGATTGGATTTGGAAGGAGTTGGATATCCCATCTCATGCTATAGGAAGGGTCTCAGTTTGGAATGGGAAGGAGTTGGATATCACATCTCATGTTATAGGAAGGGTCTCAGGATTGGAATGGGAAGGACTTGGATATCACATCTCATGCTATAGGAAGGCTCTCAGGTTTGGAAGGGGAAGGAGTTGGATATCACATTTCATGTTAGAGGTAGGATCTCAGGTTTGGTATTAGAGGCATTGAGATATCACATCTCATGCTATCAGAAGGATCTCAGGATCGGAATGGGAAGGAGTTGGATATCACATCTCATGCTAAAGGGAGGGTCTCAGGTTTGGAAGGGGAAGGATTTGGATATCACATCTCATGTTATAGGAAGGATCTCAGGTTTGGTATTAGAAGCATTGAGATATCACATCTCATGCTATCGGAAGGATCTCAGGTTTGGTATTAGAGGCATTGAGATATCACATCTCATGCTATCAGAAGGGTCTCAGGATTGGAATGGGAAGGAGTCGGATATCACATCTCATGCTAAAGGGAGGGTCTCAGGTTTGGAAGTGGAAGGATTTGGATATCACATCTCATGTTATAGGAAGGATCTCAGGTTTGGTATTAGAAGCATTGAGATATCACATCTCATGCTATAGGAAGGGTCTCAGGATTGGAATGGGAAGGAGTTGGATATCACATCTCAAGCTATAGGAAGGGTCTCAGGATTGGAATGGGAAGGAGTTGGATATCACATCTCAAGATATAGGAAGGGTCTCAGGATTGGAATGGGAAGGAGTTGGATATCACATCTCATGCTATAGGAAGGGTCTCAGGTTTGGTATAAACATTGAGATATCCCATCTCATGCTATAGGAAGGGTCTCAGGTTTGGAAGGGGAAGGATTTCGGTATCACATCTCATGTTATAGGACCGGTCTCAGGTTTGGTATTAGAAGCATTGAGATATCAAGTCTCATGGTATAGGAAGGGTCTCAGGATTGGAATGGGAAGGAGTTGGATATCACATCTCATGCTATAGGAAGGGTCTCAGGTTTGGTATAAGCATTGACATATCACATCTCATGCTATAGGAAGGGTCTCAGTTTTGGAAGGGGAAGGATTTGGATATCATATCTCATGCTAAAGGAAGGGACTCAGGTTTGATAGAAGCATTGAGATATCACATCTCATGCTATAGGAAGGGTCTCAGGATAGGAATGGGAAGGACTTAGATATCACATCTCATGCTATATGGAGGGTCTCAGTTTTGATTTGATATTAGAAGCATTGAGATATCACATTTCATGCTATCAGAAGGGTCTCAGGATTGGAATGGGAAGGAGTTGGATATCACATCTCAAGCTATCTCAGGATTGGAATGGGAAGGAGTTTGATATCACATCTCAAGCTATAGGAAGGGTCTCAGGTTTGGAAGGGGAAGGATTTGGATCTCACATCTCATGTTTTAGGACGGGTCTCAGGTTTGGTATTAGAAGCATTGAGATATCACATCTCATGGTATAGGAAGGGTCTCGGGATTGGAATGGGAAGGAGTTGGATATCACATCTCAAGCTATCACAGGATTGGAATGAGAAGGAGTTTGATAGCACATCTCAAGCTATAGGAAGGGTCTCAGGTTTGGAAAGGGAAGGATTTGGATTTCACATCTCATGTTATAGGATGGTTCTCATGTTTGGTTTTAGAAGCATTGAGATATCACATCTCATGCTATCTGAAGGGTCTCAGGTTTGGAAAGGGAAGGATTTGGATTTCACATATGTTATTGGATGGTTCTCAGGTTTGGTTTTAGAGCATTAAGATATCACATCTCATGCTATAGGAAGGGTCTCAGGTTTGGAATGGGAAGGAGTTGGATACACATCTCATGTTATAGGAAGGATCTCAGGTTTGGTATTAGAAGCATTGTGATATCACATATCATGCTATAGGAAGGGTCTCAGGATTGGAATAGGAAGGAGTTGGATATCACATCTCATGCTAAAGGAAAGATCTCAGGTTTGGAAGGGGAAGGATTTGGATCTCACATCTCATGTTTTAGGACGGGTGTCAGGTTTGGTATTAAAAGCATTGAGATATCACATCTCATGGTATAGGAAGGGTCTGAGGATTGGAACGGAAGGAGTTGGATATCACATCTCAAGCTATCTCAGGATTGGAATGGGAAGGAGTTTGATATCACATCTCATGCTATCGGAAGGGTCTCAGGTTTGGAATGGGAAGGAGTTGGATATCACATCTCATGTTATAGGAAGGATCTCAGGTTTGGTATTAGAAGCATTGAGATATCACATCTCATGCTATAGGAAGGGTCTCAGGATTGGAATCGGAAGGAGTTGGATACCACATCTCATGCTATAGGAAGGGTCTCAGGTTTGGTATAAGCATTGAGATATCCCATCTCATGCTATAGGAAGGGTCTCAGCATTGGAATCGGAAGGAGTTGTATTTGACATCTCATGCCATAGGAAGGGTCTCAGGTTTGGTATAAGCATTGAGATATCACATCTCTGCTATCGGAAGGGTCTCAGGATTGGAATGGGAAGGAGTTGGATATCACATCTCATGCTAAAGGAAGGGTCTCAGTTTTGGTAGAAGCATTGAGATATCACATCTCATGGTATAGGAAGGGTCTCAGGATTAGAATGGGAAGGAGTTGGATATCAAATCTCATCCAATAGGAAGGATCTCAGGATTGGAATGGGAAGGGTTTGGATGTCACATCTCTTGCTATAGGAAGGGTCTCAGGTTTTTAGAAACATTGAGATATCACATCTCATTCTATAGGAAGGGTTTCAGGATTGGAATGGGAAGGAGTTGGATATCCCTTCTCATGCTATAGGAAGGGTCTCAGGTTGGAATGGGAAGGAGTTGGATATCACATCTCATGTTATAGGAAGGGTCTCAGTATTGGAATGGTAAGGATTTGGATATCACATCTCTTGCTATAGGAAGGGTCTCAGGTTTTTTATTAGAAACATTGAGATATCACATCTCATGCTATAGGAAGGGTTTCAGGATTGGAATGGGAAGGATTTGGATATCACATCTCATGCTAAAGGAAGGGTCTCAGGTTTGGAAGGGGAAAGATTTGGATATGATATCTCATGTTATAGGACGGGTCCCAGGTTTGGTATTAGAAGCTTTGAGATATCACATCTCATGCTATAGGAAGGGTCTCAGGATTGGAATGGGAAGGAATTGGATATCACATCTCATGCTAAAGCAAGGGACTCAGGTTTGATAGAAGCATTGAGATATCACATCTCATGCTATAGGAAGGGTCTCAGGATTAGAATGGGAAGGAGTTGGATATCACATCTCATGCCATAGGAAGGGTCTCAGGTTTGGTATAAGCATTGAGATATCACATCTCTACTATCGGAAGGGTCTCAGGATAGGAATGGGAAGGACTTAGATATCACATCTCATGCTATAGGGAGGGTCTCAGTTTTGATATTAGAAGCATTGAGATATCACATTTCATGCTATCGGAAGGGTCTCAGGATTGAAATGGGAAGGAGTTGGATATCACATCTCAAGCTATCTCAGGATTGGAATGGGAAGGAGTTTGATATCACATCTCAAGCTATAGGAAGGGTCTCAGGTTTGGAAGGGGAAGGATTTGGATCTCACATCTCGTTTTAGGACGTTTCTCAGGTTTGGTATTAGAAGCATTGAGATATCACATCTCATGGTATAGGAAGGGTCTCAGGATTGGAATGGGAAGGAGTTGGATATCACATCTCAAGCTATCACAGGATTGGAATGGGAAGGAGTTTGATAGCACATCTCAAGCTATAGGAAGGGTCTCAGGTTTGGAAAGGGAAGGATTTGGATTTCACATCTCATGTTATAGGATGGTTCTCATGTTTGGTATTAGAAGCATTGAGATATCACATCTCATGGTATAGGAAGGGTCTCAGGATTGGAATGGGAAGGAGTTGGATATCACATCTCAAGCTATCACAGGATTGGAATGGTAAGGATTTGGATATCACATCTCTTGCTATAGGAAGGGTCTCAGGTTTTTTATTAGAAACATTGAGATATCACATCTCATGCTATAGGAAGGGTTTCAGGATTGGAATGGGAAGGATTTGGATATCACATCTCATGCTAAAGGAAGGGTCTCAGGTTTGGAAGGGGAAAGATTTGGATATGATATCTCATGTTATAGGACGGGTCCCAGGTTTGGTATTAGAAGCTTTGAGATATCACATCTCATGCTATAGGAAGGGTCTCAGGATTGGAATGGGAAGGAATTGGATATCACATCTCATGCTAAAGGAAGGGACTCAGGTTTGATAGAAGCATTGAGATATCACATCTCATGCTATAGGAAGGGTCTCAGGATTAGAATGGGAAGGAGTTGGATATCACATCTCATGCCATAGGAAGGGTCTCAGGTTTGGTATAAGCATTGAGATATCACATCTCTACTATCGGAAGGGTCTCAGGATAGGAATGGGAAGGACTTAGATATCACATCTCATGCTATAGGGAGGGTCTCAGTTTTGATATTAGAAGCATTGAGATATCACATTTCATGCTATCGGAAGGGTCTCAGGATTGAAATGGGAAGGAGTTGGATATCACATCTCAAGCTATCTCAGGATTGGAATGGGAAGGAGTTTGATATCACATCTCAAGCTATAGGAAGGGTCTCAGGTTTGGAAGGGGAAGGATTTGGATCTCACATCTCGTTTTAGGACGTTTCTCAGGTTTGGTATTAGAAGCATTGAGATATCACATCTCATGGTATAGGAAGGGTCTCAGGATTGGAATGGGAAGGAGTTGGATATCACATCTCAAGCTATCACAGGATTGGAATGGGAAGGAGTTTGATAGCACATCTCAAGCTATAGGAAGGGTCTCAGGTTTGGAAAGGGAAGGATTTGGATTTCACATCTCATGTTATAGGATGGTTCTCATGTTTGGTTTCAGAAGCATTGAGATATCACATCTCATGCTATCTGAAGGGTCTCAGGTTTGGAAAGGGAAGGATTTGGATTTCACATATGTTATTGGATGGTTCTCAGGTTTGGTTTTTGTTAAGACGGATTTCTGAACTCTGTCCTGGTGGCGCAGAAGTTCAGAAGGCCAACCTAATTACTTGGAACAGGGTAACCTCTGGACGAGCCAGACCAATCAAGGTAGCGATCGCGGCGGTCAAGACTAGGTCTCAAGAGGGGTGAGGGTGACTGAAAGCCCGCAATGAGCACACAAAGCAAGAGCGCTTACAAACTACTCCAAACAGTTCTTATATCAAAAATATATACACATTTATTTTAAGGCCTTTAAAATAATGACCGTAGGGAGAAAATCACAATATCACAATATTAAGCCAACACATACCATATCAACACAATATATATACAAATACGACAGTCGCAAGCGTTATATGCACGAAATGTGTAGTCCACCTGAAAGGGAAGGAAAACAGGCAATGCGATAATGCTTTAGACTCAGTTCGCCTTCAGAGGCACCTAACTAGATGGAAGTCCGAGCCCTGCGAAGAGTGGAGCCTTGTGCTCAAAGTACCTGCACACGCTGGTGCCAACGGGGAAAAGGAGAAGCTCTTCGGAGGAAGTCAGGCAGTTCCGGTTAGTGCACAACAGAAGAAGAACAGGTTCCGCGACTCAAGCGCAGCCTCCACAGTGAGCAGAAGCAGAGCGCGAGTACGGACAAAAGGGTGCTGTTTTTACACAGCGGGGAAAAGCAATGGGCTACTGCAGGAGGGCGACCAGATCCTAGCTATACTACTCACCGGTCCCCGATGCAAGCAGACCCAGGCTTCTCCACGTTAGTTTCAGCAGCTGGCAGGTTCAGAAGAGCCGGGAATGCCTCGTCGTCGTGTAGAGAAAAAAGACGTCCCAATCGAAGAAACCTGCACAGTTTTGTCACCACAGCAGGGCAACGGAGCGGCCGTGTGTATCTGAGCCAAATGTACACTACTCACTTCAGACTTGGGAACGCCAAGTGTACGAAGCGTGTGAGAGTGACCAGGACTCAAAATACAACACAACCTGGCGGCGGTTACAGAGCAAGACTCCCTTGTAAGCTGGTCAGTCAACTGGATGGCCCAGAGATGCTTCCGAAGGCTTACTAGCAGGAGATGATGAAGTCGCAGAGAATAGCTGTTCCTGCTATTCCAAAGGTCAAAGCACCAGTACAGGCCTTCTGGTTCGATCAAAGGTGAAAAGGGTTTCACAAGGCGACAGCAGTGCAGAGCAGAAGTCTTCAGCGGGTCACCAGCGATTCCTCGGTCCAGCCTCTTGTTTGCAGGATACTTGGCTCCTGTATTCCTTCGTTCGTGAGAACTCAGGAGATCGACATGGTAGTGGTGTTTCCAGCCCCCTCTTATCCACGGTTCCCTTCGCGCCAAAACGGAGGGGAGCCATTGGGAGATCCGCTCATCAACACACACACCATTCGTGGACCAATCACGGACCACGGTGGTCCCAGGCATTCACACTACCCTAGACTCTCTGGCACCCAGGATGTGTATTGGGACCAGACATCCCAGCCCACACCCTGGAGGCACACAAAAGACATGTAGAAGCCCGCGAAAGCATCCGTGTTTCGCGGGAAAGTACAGGCCCAAATAAGGAAGGCCCCGGGTCGGCTCGACCTGGGGAAGGTGAAGGGAGCAAGACGGTCAGCGGACAGGACAAAGGAGCCTCGTGGTCTGGCCATTTTGGGAGCCAGGCCACCATTTTGGGTTAAGCGCAAAAAACGTGCTTAGAACACCAAAAGGAGCTAAAAATACAAAGAAACGATTGCTGCCACCATTCCCGTCCTTGAATTACTTGCACCGATCAAATACCATCCTAAACGAGTATCTAGGGCCTGTAGAAGGCTAGAGACCCAAGAGAGCTGTAACTTAGCTTACAGTGCCCTCTTGTGTCATGTTGCACTAAAGCCGCAACATGATAAAAGAAACTACGGGAAACAGCGTTCCCCGGTACTGACTGTCTTAAGGGCATGTCAGTTTCCCCATAAGAAAGGAGCAAAAGCCCAGAGGAGTGCGGCAGAAGGCTGCACTTCTCTGGCAAAGTCAAGAACAAGGTGAAAAACAACAGCAAAAAGTTTAGGGGTTGCCACATGGAAGGAAAATTACCTACAATTACGAAATCTTTCCTAACAGTTTTAGAAGCATTAAGATATCACATCTCATGCTATAGGAAGGGTCTCAGGTTTGGAATGGGAAGGAGTTGGATACACATCTCATGTTATAGGAAGGATCTCAGGTTTGGTATTAGAAGCATTGTGATATCACATATCATGCTATAGGAAGGGTCTCAGGATTGGAATGGGAAGGAGTTGGATATCACATCTCATGCTAAAGGAAAGATCTCAGGTTTGGAAGGGGAAGGATTTGGATCTCACATCTCATGTTTTAGGACGGGTGTCAGGTTTGGATTAGAAGCATTGAGATATTACATCTCATGTTATAGGAAGGGTCTCAGGATTGGAATGGGAAGGAGTTGGATATCACATCTCAAGCTATCTCAGGATTGGAATGGGAAGGAGTTTGATATCACATCTCATGCTATCGGAAGGGTCTCAGGTTTGGAATGGGAAGGAGTTGGATATCACATCTCATGTTATAGGAAGGATCTCAGGTTTGGTATTAGAAGCATTGAGATATCACATCTCATGCTATAGGAAGGGTCTCAGGATTGGAATCGGAAGGAGTTGGATACCACATCTCATGCTATAGGAAGGGTCTCAGGTTTGGTATAAGCATTGAGATATCCAATCTCATGCTATAGGAAGGGTCTCAGCATTGGAATCGGAAGGAGTTCTATTTGACATCTCATGCCATAGGAAGGGTCTCAGGTTTGGTATAAGCATTGAGATATCACATCTCTGCTATCGGAAGGGTCTCAGTATTGGAATGGGAAGGAGTTGGATATCACATCTCATGCTAAAGGGAGGGTCTCAGGTTTGGAAGGGGAAGGATTTGGATATCACATCTCATGTTATAGGAAGGATCTCAGGTTTGGTATTAGAAGCATTGAGATATCACATCTCATGCTATCGGAAGGATCTCAGGTTTGGTATTATAGGCATTGACATATCACATCTCATGCTATCAGAAGGGTCTCAGAATTGGAATGGGAAGGAGTCGGATATCACATCTCATGCTAAAGGGAGGGTCTCAGTTTTGGTATTAGAAGCATTGAGATATCACATCTCATGTTATAGGAAGAATCTCAGGTTTGGTATTAGAGGCATTGAGATATCACATCTCATGCTATAGGAAGGGTCTCAGGATTGGAATGGGAAGGAGTTGGATATCACATCTCATGCTAAAGGAAGGGTCTCAGTTTTGGTAGAAGCATTGAGATATCACATCTCATGGTATAGGAAGGGTCTCAGGATTGGAATGGGAAGGAGTTGGATATCACATCTCATCCAATAGGAAGGATCTCAGGATTGGAATGGGAAGGATTTGGATGTCACATCTCTTGCTATAGGAAGGGTCTCAGGTTTTTTATTAGAAACATTGAGATATCACATCTCATGCTATAGGAAGGGTTTCAGGATTGGAATGGGAAGGAGTTGGATATCCCTTCTCATGCTATAGGAAGGGTCTCAGGTTGGAATGGGAAGGAGTTGGATATCACATCTCATGTTATAGGAAGGGTCTCAGTATTTGAATGGGAAGGATTTGGATATCACATCTCTTGCTATAGGAAGGGTCTCAGGTTTTTTATTAGAAACATTGAGATATCACATCTCATGCTATAGGAAGGGTTTCAGGATTGGAATGGGAAGGATTTGGATATCACATCTCATGCTAAAGGAAGGGTCTCAGGTTTGGAAGGGGAAGGATTTAGTTTAGTTTAGTTTAGTTTATTATTTGTATAGCGCCGCCTGGCCCTGGGGCATCCAGGCGCTTGAGATGAATACAACAAGATTAATACAACAGTACAATATAATAAAATATGGTCTTAGGGGACCAGTAACAGAGATTGAGGGAGTTGTCAATCAGTTTCAATTACAGATAGTTACATATATGGTATAGCATGGTCAAGGTGGATGAGAGCAATACATTTGGGACATTATCACGCAGTTAGAGGTAATGTACAGACCGATATAAATATTTACAAATTTACAGTCTTGGTGCATGCTAGTAAGGTAGGGCTAGGTAGTTTACGTTTCTTTGGATAGAAGCCATGTTTTGGTGTTGTGTCTAAATCTGTGAAAGGACGGTTCTGATCTCAGCTCGAGTGGAAGTGAATTCCAGAGTTTGGAGGCAAGCACGGGGAAGCTAGAGCCACCTGCTTTTTGGAGCTTAAATCTTGGGATATTTAAGCAGTGTGTTTGAGCTGATCTGGTAGGGCACGCTGGGGTGTGGTGAGTGAGGTTGTCGGATAGGTATCTGGGTGCTTGGTTAGCTAGGCATTTGTGTGTGAGTGAGATGGTTTTATATTCAATTCTTTGTGGTATGGATAGCCAATGGCAGGAGCGTCTGGCGTCCGAAATGTGTTCATGTTTAGGTATGTTCAGGGCTGCTCGCAAGGCGTTGTTTTGTACGACTTGTAGTTTGTTAATGTTTTTCTGACTGGTGCCCAAGTATAGGGCATTGCAGTAGTCGACTTTGGAGAGGACTAGCGCTCTGGCTAAGGTGGTGCAGTTGGATGGTGAGAGGTAAGGTCTGCTGGCATTGATGAGCTTACAGGTGTAAGCAGTGGCGGATGAGATGGAATTGATCTGTCTTGTCAGTGTGAGGGAGGAGTCGAGGTAGATTCCTAGGGTTTTGACGCTGTTAGAGACGATGATGTTATTGCCGTCTATAGTGAATGCCTGATAGAGTTTGTCGAGTTTATTAAGTCTGGGTTGGTAACCTAGGAGAAGAAGCTCGGTCTTGTCGTCATTGAGGCATAGGCCATGCTTGGCCATCCATTCTTGGATAATGGAGTAAATGTTGTTGAGAGCAGTGAGGTCGGTGGAGTAGTCGCCTGTTAAAGGGATCAGTATTTGGGTGTCATCTGCGTAGTTGGTGTAGATGACACCCAAGCGGTCCAATATGTCAAAGAGGGGTTTCGTGAACACATTGTATAGAGTGGGGGAGACGCAGGAGCCCTGGGGGACACCGCAAGTGACTGGGGCTGGGTTGGCAGAGGCTGTGGGTGCGAAGACTCTCATGGATCTGTTGTTAAGGAAGGATTGGATCCATGCGTTGGCATTATCTGAGAATTTGGCTGCTGAGGATAGATGTTTGCAGAGGATGTCGTGGTTGACCAGGTCGAAGGCGGCCGATAAGTCAAGAAGGAGAAGGAGGACCAGTTTGCCATTGTCTTTAATGTTGTCCATCTGTGTCTTAAGGTCAATCAGGGCGGTCTCAGTGCCGTGTTTGGGGCGGAATCCTGATTGTCTGAGTCCTAGTAAGTTATTTTTCTCAAGGTGGTTCTGTATCTGGAGATAGGCAGCTCTGTCAAGGATTTTTAGTAGGAAGGGTACAGTCGTAATGGGTCTGTAGTTGGTGGGGACATTTGGGTCAAGGGTGGGCTTCTTAAGTAAAGGAAGAACCCAGGAGTCCTTGAGGTTGTTGGGCACTACATTGGATGTGAAAGATGAATTGATGAGGGAAGTGATGAAAGGAGCAAGTTGTTTGGCTGCATCTTTAATTACTGCGGCCGGGCAAGTGTCACCTTGGCATTTGGATGGTTTAAGAGAGTAGATTATTTCTTCAACCTCTTTGATGGTTATGGTGGAAAACTCAAAGAGGTTAATGTCATCATTTTGGGGGGTGGTGTAGGTGTGTGTAGAGGGGGTGATGTTATCAGTGAGGGTGAGGCTTTCTTTCTTTGTCAGGATTTTGGCTTGTAGCGTGGCAATTTTGCCTAGGAGTGCTTCCTGAATGTTCGTGCACCAGTGGATGTCTTTGTTGCAAGTGTCTGGAATGGGGGAGGGTGATTCGAGTTCTCTCAGGATATTGAAGAGCTCTTTGGTATTGGATTTGGCGTTGCAGATTCTTTCATTGTACATGTTTTTTTTAGACTGGATGATGGCTGACTTATAGATGTTCGAGGCCAGTGCGTAAGATGTCTTATTAATAGTGGATGGTGACTGTTTCCATGCTAATTCAGCTTGTCTTTTGGATTTGCAGAGTGTTTTTAGTTCGGGGGTGAACCAAGAATTGAGGTGTGCGCATGGTTTGGCTTTCCGAAACTTGAGTGGTGCTATGGTGTTAATGGCCTTAAGGATGGTTGTGTTGTATAACTCTACTAGTTCAGTAGGGTAGGTCATGGTGGGTGAGAAGTCGATGATGGGTTGGAGTAACGGGAGGTGTTTCTCTACTGTGATATTTTTGTTGTTTCTTGTGAGTGTGGGTGGGGTATAGGGGGAAGGCCCTGGTGTTTGAGTGCCTTTGTTGATGGTGAAGGTAATGAGGTGGTGATCGGTCCAAGCGCATGGAGTGTTGGAAAGGATGGTGGTGTTGCAGTTAAGGTCAGCTATACAGTCAAGGATTCGGCCTTTGTTGTGTGTGGGTTGTGCGATATGGTGGGTGAGTCCTAATTCTGAAATGGTGTTGGCGACAGTGTTAGCTTTGTCATCTTTCTCATCATTGAGACCTAGATTAAAGTCTCCTAGGATGAGTAGTCGAGAGTTAGGTTTGATATTGTTAGAGAGTAAAAGGGCTATGTCGTCATTAAAGGATAGTATAGGGCCTGGCGGTCTGTAAATGAGGTGGATGGTGATTGTGCTTGTGTGCGTTGTGGATAGTTTGAGGGAGAGTAGTTCCGCTGATGGCAGGGATTGGTTTTGTATGTGTCTTATGTTGATGGAGCTTTTTGCAATAATGGCTACTCCACCACCTTTAGCTGTTTGTCTGTCTGCACGGTAGATGGTATAGTCATTGGGTATAGCAAGTGATAGAGAGGGGCCAGACGCTGGGTGGAGCCAGGTCTCTGTAATAGCTATGAAGTCGAGATCATTGATGGAGATAATGTCGGCTATGTCTAGGGCATGGGCGACTACAGATCTCGCATTGATGAGCGCACCTTTGATGGTTTCGGTGGTGATGCATGGTTTGGATATCATATCTCATGTTATAGGACGGGTCCCAGGTTTGGTATTAGAAGCTTTGAGATATCACATTTCATGCTATCGGAAGGGTCTCAGGATTGGAATGGGAAGGAGTTGGATATCACATCTCAAGCTATCTCAGGATTGGAATGGGAAGGAGTTTGATATCACATCTCAAGCTATAGGAAGGGTCTCAGGTTTGGAAGGGGAAGGATTTGGATCTCACATCTCATGTTTTAGGACGGGTCTCAGGTTTGGTATTAGAAGCATTGAGATATCACATCTCATGGTATAGGAAGGGTCTCAGGATTGGAATGGGAAGGAGTTGGATATCACATCTCAAGCTATCACAGGATTGGAATGGGAAGGAGTTTGATAGCACATCTCAAGCTATAGGAAGGGTCTCAGGTTTGGAAAGGGAAGGATTTGGATTTCACATCTCATGTTATAGGATGGTTCTCATGTTTGGTTTTAGAAGCATTGAGATATCACACCACATGCTATCTGAAGGGTCTCAGGTTTGGAAAGGGAAGGACTTGGATTTCACATATGTTATTGGATGGTTCTCAGGTTTGGTTTTAGAAGCATTAAGATATCACATCTCATGCTATAGGAAGGGTCTCAGGTTTGGAATGGGAAGGAGTTGGATACACATCTCATGTTATAGAAAGGATCTCAGGTTTGGTATTAGAAGCATTGTGATATCACATATCATGCTATAGGAAGGGTCTCAGGATTGGAATGGGACGGAGTTGGATATCACATCTCATGCTAAAGGAAAGATCTCAGGTTTGGAAGGGGAAGGATTTGGATCTCACATCTCATGTTTTAGGACGGGTGTCAGGTTTGGTATTAGAAGCATTGAGATATCACATCTCATGGTATAGGAAGGGTCTCAGGATTGGAATGGGAAGGAGTTTGATATCACATCTCATGCTATCGGAAGGGTCTCAGGTTTGGAATGGGAAGGAGTTGGATATCACATCTCATGTTATAGGAAGGATCTCAGGTTTGGTATTAGAAGCATTGAGATATCACATCTCATGCTATAGGAAGGGTCTCAGGATTGGAATCGGAAGGAGTTGGATACCACATCTCATGCTATAGGAAGGGTCTCAGGTTTGGTATAAGCATTGAGATATCCCATCTCATGCTATAGGAAGGGTCTCAGCATTGGAATCGGAAGGAGTTGTATTTGACATCTCATGCCATAGGAAGGGTCTCAGGTTTGGTATAAGCATTGAGATATCACAAATCTGCTATCGGAAGGGTCTCAGGATTGGAATGGGAAGGAGTTGGATATCACATCTCATGCTAAAGGGAGGGTCTCAGGTTTGGAAGGGGAAGGATTTGGATATCACATCTCATGTTATAGGAAGGATCTCAGGTTTGGTATTAGAAGCATTGAGATATCACATCTCATGCTATCGGAAGGATCTCAGGTTTGGTATTATAGGCATTGAGATACCACATCTCATGCTATCAGAAGGGTCTCAGGATTGGAATGGGAAGGAGTCGGAAATCACATCTCATGCTAAAGGGAGGGTCTCAGGTTTGGTATTAGAATCATTGAGATATCACATCTCATGTTATAGGAAGAATCTCAGGTTTGGTATTAGAGGCATTGAGATATCACATCTCATGCTATCAGAAGGGTCTCAGGATTGGAATGGGAAGGAGTCGGATATCACATCTCATGCTAAAAGGGAGGGTCTCAGGTTTGGTATTAGAAGCATTGAGATATCACATCTCATGTTATAGGAAGAATCTCAGGTTTGGTATTAGAGGCATTGAGATATCACATCTCATGCTATAGGAAGGGTCTCAGGATTGGAATGGGAAGGAGTTGGATATCACATCTCATGCTAAAGGAAAGGTCTCAGTTTTGGTAGAAGCATTGAGATATCACATCTCATGGTATAGGAAGGGTCTCAGGATTGGAATGGGAAGGAGTTGGATATCACATCTCATCCAATAGGAAGGATCTCAGGATTGGAATGGGAAAGATTTGGATGTCACATCTCTTGCTATAGGAAGGGTCTCAGGTTTTTTATTAGAAACATTGAGATATCACATCTCATGCTATAGGAAGGGTTTCAGGATTGGAATGGGAAGGAGTTGGATATCCCTTCTCATGCTATAGGAAGGGTCTCAGGTTGGAATGGGAAGGAGTTGGATATCACATCTCATGTTATAGGAAGGGTCTCAGGATTGGAATGGGAAGGATTTAGATATCACATCTCTTGCTATAGGAAGGGTCTCAGGTTTTTTATTAGAAACATTGAGACATCACATCTCATGCTATAGGAAGGGTTTCAGGATTGGAATGGGAAGGATTTGGATATCACATCTCATGCTAAAGGAAGGGTCTCAGGTTTGGAAGGGGAACGATTTGGATATCATATCTCATGTTATAGGACGGGTCCCAGGTTTGGTATTAGAAGCTTCGAGATATCACATCTCATGCTATATGAAGGGTATCAGGATTGGAATGGGATGGAGTTGGATATCACATCTCATGCTATAGGAAGGGTCTCAGGATTGGAATGGGAAGGAGTTGGATATCACATCTCATGCCATAGGAAGGGTCTCAGGTTTGGTATAAGCATTGAGATATCACATCTCTGCTATCGGAAGGGTCTCAGGATAGGAATGGGAAGGACTTAGATATCACATCTCATGCTATAGGGAGGGTCTCAGTTTTGATATTAGAAGCATTGAGATATCACATTTCATGCTATTGGAAGGGTCTCAGGATTGGAATGGGAAGGAGTTGGATATCACATCTCAAGCTATCTCAGGATTGGAATGGGAAGGAGTTTGATATCACATCTCAAGCTATAGGAAGGGTCTCAGGTTTGGAAGGGGAAGGATTTGGATCTCACATCTCATGTTTTAGGACGGGTCTCAGGTTTGGTATTAGAAGCATTGAGATATCACATCTCATGGTATATGAAGGGTCTCAGGATTGGAATGGGAAGGAGTTGGATATCACATCTCAAGCTATCACAGGATTGGAATGGGAAGGAGTTTGATATCACATCTCAAGCTATAGGAAGGGTCTCAGGTTTGGAAAGGGAAGGATTTGGATTTCACATCTCATGTTATAGGATGGTTCTCATGTTTGGTTTTAGAAGCATTGAGATATCACATCTCATGCTATCGGAAGGGTCTCAGGTTTGGAAAGGGAAGGATTTGGATTTCACATATGTTATTCAATGGTTCTCAGGTTTGGTTTTAGAAGCATTAAGATATCACATCTCATGCTATAGGAAGGGTCTCAGGTTTGGAATGGGAAGGAGTTGGATACACATCTCATGTTATAGGAAGGATCTCAGGTTTGGTATTAGAAGCATTGTGATATCACATATCATGCTATAGGAAGGGTCTCAGGATTGGAATGGGAAGGAGGTGGATATCACATCTCATGCTAAAGGAAAGATCTCAGGTTTGGAAGGGGAAGGATTTGGATCTCACATCTCATGTTTTAGGACAGGTGTCAGGTTTGGTATTAGAAGCATTGAGATATCACATCTCATGGTATAGGAAGGGTCTCAGGATTGGAATGGGAAGGAGTTTGATATCACATCTCATGCTATCGGAAGGGTCTCAGGTTTGGAATGGGAAGGAGTTGGATATCACATCTCATGTTATAGGAAGGATCTCAGGTTTGGTATTAGAAGCATTGAGATATCACATCTCATGCTATAGGAAGGGTCTCAGGATTGGAATGGGAAGGAGTTGGATATCACATCTCATGCTATAGGAAGGGTCTCAGGTTTGGTATAAGCATTGAGATATCCCATCTCATGCTATAGGAAGGGTCTCAGCATTGGAATCGGAAGGAGTTGTATTTGACATCTCATGCCATAGGAAGGGTCTCAGGTTTGGTATAAGCATTGAGATATCACATCTCTGCTATCGGAAGGGTCTCAGGATTGGAATGGGAAGGAGTTGGATATCACATCTCATGCTAAAGGAAGGGTCTCAGTTTTGGTAGAAGCATTGAGATATCACATCTCATGGTATAGGAAGGGTCTCAGGATTGGAATGGGAAGGAGTTGGATATCACATCTCATCCAATAGGAAGGATCTCAGGATTGGAATGGGAAAGATTTGGATGTCACATCTCTTGCTATAGGAAGGGTCTCAGGTTTTTTATTAGAAACATTGAGATATCACATCTCATGCTATAGGAAGGGTTTCAGGATTGGAATGGGAAGGAGTTGGATATCCCTTCTCATGCTATAGGAAGGGTCTCAGGTTGGAATGGGAAGGAGTTGGATATCACATCTCATGTTATAGGAAGGGTCTCAGGATTGGAATGGGAAGGATTTGGATATCACATCTCTTGCTATAGGAAGGGTCTCAGGTTTTTTATTAGAAACATTGAGACATCACATCTCATGCTATAGGAAGGGTTTCAGGATTGGAATGGGAAGGATTTGGATATCACATCTCATGCTAAAGGAAGGGTCTCAGGTTTGGAAGGGGAACGATTTGGATATCATATCTCATGTTATAGGACGGGTCCCAGGTTTGGTATTAGAAGCTTCGAGATATCACATCTCATGCTATATGAAGGGTATCAGGATTGGAATGGGATGGAGTTGTATATCACATCTCATGCTAAAGGAAGGGACTCAGGTTTGATAGAAGCATTGAGATATCACATCTCATGCTATAGGAAGGGTCTCAGGATTGGAATGGGAAGGAGTTGGATATCACATCTCATGCCATAGGAAGGGTCTCAGGTTTGGTATAAGCATTGAGATATCACATCTCTGCTATCGGAAGGGTCTCAGGATAGGAATGGGAAGGACTTAGATATCACATCTCATGCTATAGGGAGGGTCTCAGTTTTGATATTAGAAGCATTGAGATATCACATTTCATGCTATTGGAAGGGTCTCAGGATTGGAATGGGAAGGAGTTGGATATCACATCTCAAGCTATCTCAGGATTGGAATGGGAAGGAGTTTGATATCACATCTCAAGCTATAGGAAGGGTC